>NW_017307855.1:250687-295973 GCF_000935625.1 Nanorana parkeri
AAAAAAAATGTAAAGTAGCCCCGCCCCAAGGCCAGGTTCCACAATACGCCCCCCGCCCTGCCATCTGGTTGCCATTCTCAATTGATGGGGAGGGGGGCTAGCGGCGCGGGGAGGGCGTATTGTGGAACCTGGCCTTGGGGCGGCAGGTGGAGTAAATCTGGCCCTGGGTATAGCTGAATTTTGCAGAGGTTCAAGCCTTCACTTTGCTCTCCGTAGTGTGGTCTTATGATCCTCTTCCCCACTGGACATGGTGTATCCTGAGCCTCTCAAACCCCTACAAGACTTCTCTTCTTGTCTCTAGAGGCCACAGATGTTGCAAGTGTTGCTGTGGGAGAATGTTGTGGAGAAGAGGATGCAGAAAGTGACGAAAAAGGGGGTGTGCAGGAGTGCGGACCTTTAGCTTCCAACAAGTATCATTGGGGTGCTAATCCCACCAAGCTCTGTGGTGCCGAGACATGTATTTCCTCATGCATGCAGTACCCATATGGCTTTGCAAGCTGTCCCTGCATTCACAGATGGTCTGCTACTTAATCATCCACCCCCTCCTCATCACTAGAGCCCACTTAGCAGAAAGCTCCAGCTACTAGAACACCACTGCCTGTTGCTCCTCCATGCCAGATGTCCTCTAATCTATTTATCTAATAAGAAAAGAAGACGTTATGATTTTGTTTTCACTTGTCTTCATTGCACTGCATTCTATTGTCACTGTTTGATTGTTATTTCCTAGACTTGTGCGCCGGCAAAAAATTTGTTCCGTTTCGTTTTGTTCCGTTTCGGAATATCCGTTATTTCGTATTTCGTAATTCATGTCCGAAACTCAATTCGGATTCGTACGAAATACGAATTTTCGTTAGTTTCGGCACATTTTCGTAACTTTACGAACATTCGTTATGATGAAGTTAAAAAGCAAAAATACCTTTGTTAATATTGGAGTCGATGTGGTAGTTGTTTTTTTATCCGAAATACGAATTCCGTTAACGGATTACGATCCGAATTTCGTATTTTGGATTAAAAAAAACTACCATCAACTCCAGTATATTAACAATTGTACTTTGCTTTTTAACTTCAATTTAACGAATGTTCGTAACGGAACGAAAATACGTCAACGGAATTTCGTATTTCCTGCCTGTAGTGTAATGCAACTGTCAGCAGCAGAAGATAAAACCTCTGATTGAGGATCCGAAATTCGTTAACGGAATTTCGTATTTCGGATATAATTCGGAAACTGCAATTTGGATTTCAGATGCTTCTGAATTTACGAATTTCAGGAAAATTTGTACGAATTTCGATTCGTAACGAAACGAATCGCACATGTCTATTATTTCCTGGTAGCACCAGCCTCCAAAAATGCATCACCTTGTTTAATACTTTTATGTTAATGCAATACGTTCCTTAACTACAAAGAATGTAACAAAAAATGCAAACTAGAAATCCGGGCAGCTATTAAATGCAAAAAAAACTTTTAAAAAGTTATTTTTAAATGTTTTTTAAAAATCTTTAAAGATGCCCTATTTAAATATCCATAGGAAAACTTAGCAAATTATGAAGCTATATTTTATAAGATGAGGAGCTAAGCCCCTAAAATTCACTAATACATTTGCTAGTCACCTTTTGTTTTTAGAAGCTGTATTTGGTTGAAAAAATGTACTGCTATGCCATACTTTGCCCTGCCCAAACCCTAACATCTGCCTAAACCACAAACATTCCTCTATATATTGTGAACTTCAGTACAAATTGTATACCAGACAGTTTGAACTAGCAATGGACACAGATGGGCACATTTATAAACCAACGGTATGGCCTAACTGCAGCCATATACTTTATCTGCTTTAAACAAAACAAAACAAAAAAATACCAACACATTTATAAAGCACCGAATTGTGCCTTACCAATGTGTTTAGTGCTTTCCTTGTGTAGAGCTTTTGGTAGCCACACAGACATAGTTCAAGGAATTACTAAGGACAAGACAGATGGTCACAGACACATCTTGTATGGGTGAAACCCTGGAGAGAAGACACATTTGCCAGGAAGTGTATCAGACATTTAATAACACTCCCAGCATGCCCAACAGATTGTCCAGTAATGAAATATCCTTAACATGGAATGTTATCTCTAGCACACCCTGCTGGAGCAAGCTCAAAACATCATGTCACTGAGCTAATCACTCCACACTTAGGGTTCTATTCACTAAGCTGCCGAGGGCAGCCGAGTGAATGACCGATCTGAAGTGAAGTGAGCCGATTAGAGAACGCTAGCCAGCACACACCTAATCAGACTAACATCTCCCTGTCAGATCACAAAAACACAAAAAGGAATTAGGAAAATACTACATCCCTGCATTTGCTTTGGAACTCTGAAGCTGTTGAAGCTCCATGCATTTCAATAACTTAAACAAATGTACTAGGAGGAGTAGAGTCCAGTCACATCCAAGTCATGTGGCTGGCCTCTCCCCCAATCAAAGAATGACTAGCTTAAAGTGGACCCTTGAGTAACTTTCTTTTTTTCTTCAAGCAGTAAAGTCTGCATGAAAAAATTCCTGACCTCTCTCTCAAGTAAACGGCATTTTTTTTTTTTTTTTTGCCGGTTGCTTGATAGACATGTGCACGCTAAAATATTTGGTTAGCTACCAAATATATTTCTTGCTGTAAGTTCTCTCTGAGGTCCGCTCCTCTGGTCATTGACAGCAGGCAGTCGGCGGGTGCAATAGGCAGTCTGCTATTGGCTATTGCAATTTGAAAGCGGATACCGGATAACTTGAAGTTTACTGTATTCAGAAACAGAGTCATTTTTCACAAAAAGCTGTGCCTGTGTGATTGAAAAGCAGTCCTTGCACTCAAGTCCAGTGATTTTGCCTAGGCTAAGTCGCTAAAAAAAAATCACAAGTCAGCAAGATACAGCAGTGGGATGATTTGGATTTACATGTTTGGGTCATCTCCGAACAGGCATCTCACTACAAGGACTAGATGGGGACTGTGAATAAAGATGGCTCTGTCCTTCTAAAGAAAAAAGCAGATGTAGGCATTATCCGGGGGAGTACTGTGATCTCTGTGTGACCATTTTGTAATGAAAAAGCGCCAAGGACAATCACTCCTCAAAGGAGTATACTGGTGTGCATATTGCAGGATGCTGCCCCACTTCAGCAAGGGGGACTGTAGTATCTGGAAAAAAAGCACAAAGAGGGGGGCACCTTTCCTGGTGAAAATAAGTTTTATTCAACTATAAGCCAGAGTAAGGCAAGTGGAAGTCAACAATGTGGTTCCTATGTGCCAGTATAAAGATATCTGTGTTGATATGCAGATATCTTTACACTTTACTCCGGCATATAGTTCCATGGCTTTTATTAATTTTATCCTTGTGAGTACCTTTCTTCTTTGTCTACCTGCAATTGAATAAAACATATTTGCACCAGGAAAGGCGCCCCCCTCTTTGTGCTCTGTGTGATCATTTACCTGTAAGTGTTGAGTTGAAACATTGTTTAATGTGTGTGCATTCAACATGGACAAATATAGCTGATGCTAGGTCCATGTTAAACATGAAAAAAAATGTGCAACATGATACATTATACAATATTATTGTTACTGATAATTAAAATGTTGCTGTAATTGGTTGGTTAGTTAGTCAAAAATATGCAAATATGCTTGCATCAGCCATTTAACATATGGCATTTCCCTAGAGTACATATACAATGTAGATATGGCATTTATTTTTTAAGGCAGTCGGCATAATCTTGTCGCTATCCTGTATAGTTGTATTGTGCTATATAATACATTGAAGCTTCACAAAGGATTATAACAGTTCTGGTATATACAGTAAATATTACTGCATAAATATACTGTATATGGGAAAATAATAAGAATTTCTGTAGACTAGTGAGCTACCTACCTGCTGTAATTTACAATAATGGTATCCTGTCAATGCTTCTTTTGTCTTATGTTCCTCATTTTATGTCTACCTGTCTTCCCCCTGATTTGTCACTTATCTTGGACCTATCATTGCCCCTGTTTGCTTTATCACACTAATTTAGGTCTGTCTGTGCTCACATTGCTGTATCTTACTTATTCCCAGCTTATCTGTCAGATTCCTGCACTCCCTTGGGTTTCTTTCCTCTACTCCTTGCTTTTTAATAATGTCCTGATCTCACTTCAGTGTTACTGAGTGGGCTTTTTCCATCAGTCAGCCCCTCTGTGTGTGTGCGTGCGCGTGTGTTATTCTTAAATGAATATTTCTCCAACGCTTGTCTCCCTCCACCTCCTCCTCTCAGAGAAATGTCTCCCGCGGGGAGCATAAATACTGACAAATGACAAGCAGTGCGTTAACGCTCGTTATGGCGCCATCATTATAATCCACCAAGCAATGGCGTTGGGGATCCCTGAAGGACACTTAGCAGTACAGCAGCTGCTCCACATTTGTACCTGTTCACATTGCTGCATGAAGACATTGTAATAAAAATGTGCAGCTCTGCAGCCAGGAGATGGGAGAAGGGAGTTCAGACAGACAAAGAATAGAAGTACCAGCTTACACAATTAGAAGTGGTATGGCTCACTGCTCTTTATTCACTTGCCTGCTACTTTTTCTTTACATATGTTAGTTTTGTTTATTTGAATAGCACTGATTCAATCCATAACTGTGAAAAATAAATAAAAAACCTACCGTTCTGCTAGCGGAGATAGGTTGGGGTTTACATTAGTGTTTTAAGTACAAGGATAGATTGCCACTGAAAGCAAGAACAGGAAACAGTATACACTGAGGCTGGGAAGTTTTACAAATAATTTGAAAGGATTAAAGTAGAACTCCAGAAAAAATATATATATTTTTACATTTGCTATGTACCAATAAATCTTCTTTAATTATGTGTGTTTTTTGTTTGAATGGTGCAGCATTAGGTAAAACTTATACTTCTTTTCACAAAATTCAAGGTATTCTGTGAATGGACAAGAGGAGAGAAGGGGCAGATGAACATCAGAACCTACCCTTGCCCAGTTACAGGACCTTTTTGTTCTGCGAAAAAAATGCAAGGGATTTTGTGAATGGAGGGGGAAGGGACAGCAACACTCTTCTTGGCTGTATGAGAGACAGAACTTTGATTTATAGCACATAAGTTTAGTGATTACAGTAGTTGTGGGGATGAATGAAACAGGTTTTATGTAATGCTGCAGTATTCACGCTTGAAGCACCCATCATTAGAGGTAATTTATTGGTACAGACTGAATGTCAAAAAAATTGTTTTCTTTCTGGAGTTCTACTTTACACTTGTATAACATAAATGCGTAGAGCCCTAAAATGTAGATATAAGTAAGATCCTGATTTTCTGTTGGAAACAATTGTTGTGCACAAACCCTAAATGATGTTGGGGCTGTGTACTGTGTAAATTACAAAGGTGTGCTGTAATGAGTCTGCTCTGTAGCAATAAGGTGTCCATAAAGTTTATCAAGGTGAGATGAAGTGTATGCTGCGGCACTGGGGGATGGGCGGCTTTTATTGTATGGGGAGACACTGGGGAATGGGGGGCTGCCAGTGTATGGGGAGAGATTAGGGGGATGGGGGGCTGTAAGATGGGCTGTACTGAATCCCATGATTTCTATTGGTGGCCCTGGCTAAACATATGGAACAAATGTCTCCTTTATTATTAAGCCACGCAAATACCAACTTGTAGCAGTCAATCACACATGATTGAAGTATTGTGAAATCATAAGAGATTACTAAATGATGGATATATATTGCTGTAGCACGACTGAGCTATTACATATCTCATTTATAGCTATAGTTTAAAGAGGTGACAGCTGGCAAGTGGGTTAACTATCTTAGTATTATAAGAATAAGCCCCAACTCCAGACAAAATTAACAAGATAAAAATGAAGAGGCCCTTAAGCTTTTGCTGCAATATTCACCTTCAATCAAAAATTTCCCCCACTAGATGTCCAGCATTATTCAACCAACGTTGCCTGAGCCCAGGTCACCCTGGGCCTAAACCAGCCTGTGACTGGGGAATGAAAAGAGAAGCAGCAGTGATGAAATCATCTTCCTGCCACTATAGCTTTCCATTTGCATGTTACTGGTTAGCAAATTAACTGATTGCATCCCTGTGCTGCTTATTCATCTCACACTTCAGCCCTGCTGTCCAAAGACTGCAAAAAGCTCATACCAGGTAAAATTTAGGTACTTATACTGCTTGCATTTAAATATACATTTGATGTATTAATAATTACAGAGCTGCTTTCATTTGTGTCTTTTTTATCTGCCTAGAGTTCAGAATTAAAATAGCCTATGTAGCTTTGCCCTTGCTTGAAGCTAATAATCCAGGGTACTTTGGCAAATGGCAATACTTCCTAGCAGTGTATATAAAGGACCTTCCCTACCATAAGCTGGAGTGTCCCTAGTCTAAGGCCTTGTTCACACCAAATGCAGAACAGATCCGGTCAGGTTTCTGCACACGCAGTGTAGTGGGTTGTGCCGCGTTTTAGACGCGTTTTGGATGCGTTTTTGATGCGTTTAGGGCCGGTTTTGGTTAAAAAAAAAATTTAAGTTTAACATGGACTTTCAGGCACTTGCATGCGTTTTTGATGCGTTTTTGATGCGTTCCAGACCAGATCCAGAGCAGGTAAAATAGGGCTTGCCGCATTTTTTTCATCCGGTCTGGATCTGGTCTGGATCCGGTCTGGATCCGCACACTGCGATGTGAACTGGAGGTCAAAATACCATAGGAATACATTGGACGCAGTTTTGATCCGGTCTGCACCTGCTCTGGTCCGGATCTGCTCCGCGCTTGGTGTGAACAAGCCCTAAAGTGGAAGTACACCCTATAATTACTAAATGAACATTATACTGCCATATAACACATGTACCCTAAAAAAGGCATAGTACCATGTTTGACTTCTGTCTGCGTGCCAGTTGTCCAACAATCCACACTGGTAACTGCCGGCTATTTACCAGCGACACCATGCAACATATAGGGGTTGATTTACTAACCTTATAAACACGCCACAAACAAGTATACACCTCTGTAGTGTGTTCAATCCCAGCATAATCTATTGGTGGAATCTAGACACCTTTGTAGTGTGTACACACCCAGCAGGTGTGTTGTGCAAAGCCCTGCATGAATTGCAAGGTGATGTTGTGTAAATTAGCTCTACATTGTGTTGCTTGCATTGATGAATGCAGGAATGTAAATGCATGAGCTATCCATTTTTGTCTAAACTGGGAAGCAGCATTATATATGCATCATGTGCATGATTTTTCCATATATGGCATTAGTGGAAATATGCTTTTAGAGACTTTTTGGTTGATAAATACGTTTTGCTGTGTAAAAATCACACGCACCTAGTGCGTGCGTGTGTTTAGGTTAATAAATCACCCCCATGGTGTCACTCAGCCCTCCTCATGCTATCTACAGTACTTCTTGACTAGAAACTACTTGAACATGCTTACCATGTCCCCTGAGGCTGTCAAAGTTGTAGATAGCTATGTGTTATGCGGCTGTTTAATGTTCGCTGAGTATGGCCAACTTTCATTTTAAATTTAGTTTTGGAAGCTGAGCTGTTGCCAGCCTAAGCTTTTGTTATTGTTAGCTGGGTTTGTTAAGTTTCTCCTAAGCCTAAGGGATTGTTTTCTTCTGTTTGCTACTGGGGACTGTTCTCCAGCTCATAGAGTGAAAAGTTACAATGTTGTAGGTAAGGAATATTTATTCTGCCCTGTACAATCAATTAGAGTTTTATACCGGAGAAGTGGGCAAGAAAAGGGAATAAATATTCAGGGATGCTCTCTAGAAGGGTCCTTCCTTCTCAGGCTTTGCCTGGAAAAGATTTCAGATTGAGGGATCCTTGTTTTTTCCTCTCTTTGTTCGTGGAGAGAGCTTGTTTGAAAAGAGTCTCCTTGCCTCTCAGGCCTGCTGCCTGGAAGGGTCTAGCTGCCAAGGCTCCAGCCTATCCCCTCAAGCTCTAACAGATTATTTTGGGTGCATTTTTTACTGAAAACTTGGGTCTGATAAACTGTTGCACTAATATCTTACGACATAAAAACTACCACCACTTTATTTTCTAGGGTCTATGCTTTCAGCAGATATATAATTTTTGGGGTGTTAAGCAATTTTCAGCCCTAAAGTGTGCATTTTAACACGTATGCAAAAATAATGCAAACATGGCTGTGGCAGCAAAAGGCTTAATCTACATATACATTAAATTGTAAATATTATGTAACAATACATTGTTATGCTGTATCACTGAATGACACTTACAGACTATCTGCAAGTGTCATTTTTCATACTGTGATATTTGGGGAGCGCTTAAGGATCAATCTCTGAGCCAAGGAAGTTCAACATAAAAAAGCTTTCTCCAGCAGTACAACATACAGTATAGTCGGAAAACAGTCTCACCATTCTCAGATTTTCCTGTTCAGTCAGTGTCCCAGTCCCAGGACTTTACTGTATTCCTCAGCAAAACTCTTCAGGAATACTCTGTACCCTTGAGCAGCTTTCAGCAGCTTTTGATTTAACACACACACCTTGTGTGCCTGGCTCTCTCAGCCTCTCCAAACCTTCCAGCCTCCCAGGCTAGTCCTCCTGTGCCTCCAGCACACCAGCTTGGCCCTCATGTGCCTCCAGCAAGCACCACAACAGCCTGCTTGGCCCTCAGGTGCCTTCAGCACACACCACACCAGCCCCCCTCTTGATCTCTGGTCTGAGCTCTTAATGAGGCTGCTCTCAACCACCTGATCACCGGCAACACTTGACCTCAGGACTGGAGATTTCATCCCGCCCTGAATTCTAAGAAATCTCCAGAGATCCAGATCCCAGCTACAATCTGGAAAAACCAGAAGAAACTGAAAGACCAGTTTCTTCCCTGCAGAACAATTTGCATTCTGGAACCTCTCACACCCTCTGGCAGAGAGTCCTGGGAAACCGTGTTGCCAGCATTCTCCGTGGCATTGTCACGCACTGCCAGAATACACAGGAGCAGCTATATTTTTAAAGCCATTCTGGTTATGTAGTACATAACAGTTCCTAGCTGTTAGGATTGTGCTAGAGAAATCCAAGTTTTATACATAAACCTCTTAGACACAGTGGAGGTAGCCTAATAATAAGACTAACAGAGAAGTCAGGGAGAGGTGAATATAGTCCAGAAAAGTGAAGTAGAATGGACTGTTGCAAAGAGAAAACACAGCATTAAAACTAATAATAACGGATTGTCAAATGTATTTCTCTGATAGTTTTTAAACACATGTCACCAAGAATGTCCCATGTCCAACATTAAATATATTATAGCTTTTCATTTGCCATTGTCCAAGTGTAATTATGTCATCATAATTTAAAATAGAAAGCTTCCAAGCCACTTTTACAACTTGTTTAGCAACAGTAACAGAATAAATACTGAGTTTATTTTTTAATGAGATAGTACTACATTTCTTTTATTTTTAGTTGATAAGTATCCTCCAGTGAGTTTATTGGAACCATTCCTCATTGTAATAAATAAAATCATACCTATACCAGTTTGGACTCTTTGCTTTACAGGAAATGCATGTGAGTGTATAGATGTACTTATTTATATGTTGTTCCTATAGCCTCTTTCTATTTGCCTCTTCTCCAGATTGGGCAGTCCTTACTGATGCAGAAATTGGAACTGACTTAATGATGTCCTCATGCCAGCACTGCTCTCTGGCCAATACACTGTGAATGAAGGGTGCCATTGTGACACCACTCAGGGGGTGAGGTAATTACCTTTAACTCACAGTATGTGCTCAGTCTTCTGAGATGAGTGACGTTGGGGGTCATTCAACCAGGAAGGCCGAGGACATCTTGTAACATACTTGCTGTTACTGAAACCTGGCTTCAGGAATCCGACTCTGCCTCCCCTGCTGCCCTCTCCCATGGTGGCCTCCACTGGACACACTCACCCAGACCCAATGGACAGGAAGGAGGTGGTGTGGGTTTCCTTCTATCCCCACAATGCACTTTTCAAGTTCTGCCTTCACCTCCCTCTCTACCCCTCTCCTCTTTTGAAACTCACTGTATTCGCCTATTCTCTCCAATTTCTTTGAGGATTACCGTTATCTACCGACCACCTGGACCAGTATCTCGCTTTCTTGATGACTTCTCTGCCTGGCTACCCTACTTTCTCTCCTCAGAAATACCCACTATCATCCTTGGTGACTTTAACATTGCTACTAACATTAACTCCCCGGCTTCCACTCAATTTCTTAACCTAACCTCTTCTTTTGATCTAACTCAATGGACACAGACTCCTTCTCACTCTGATGGTAACACACTTGATCTTGTTTTCTCTCACCTATGCACTCCTTGCAACTTCCCCAACACCCCTTTCCCGCTCTCAGACCACAACCTGGTCAGTTTCACAATCACCCTGTCCCCAACGCGGACTCCCCCTACACGTCACACTGTCACCCGGAGAAACCTCCACCACCTTGACCCTTCTCTTCTCCACTCTGAGCTTTATGTCTCCCATGTCCTTACAGTGCACAACACAAGACCATACCCTGTATTTAAGATACGACCTTTCAAGTTACTTATATGGGGTAGTACTATTCATCAGTCAAGTGTTTTTATGGCTGTTATTTATATTCCAGGATATTTTTTTTTCCAGCTGTTTGGAATTGAGTACAACTGTTCAATTTACAATAAACCAGATTTTCCAGATTCTATCTCACATCTGCTTGTATAGGAGACACTACAATTATCGAAAGCTCAGGTTTATAATGTTAAATGTATTAATGCTAAGTTTTGCTTGCCATTTAACTGCATGTGTTTCCAAAATTCTAAACAATTTTCTTTCTGTTCCATTGACAAATTCATTAATAAAATTGGGCTCACATCAACCCTTGCCATACACAACAACATGTTTATACTCAATCTACAACTCTGTCTTCTGTCCTTTAATCAGTTTTACATCCACATACAAACCTTCTTCCTCAGCCCTTCTATGCTAAATTTTTGTACCAAGCTATTATGAGAAACAGTATCAAATACTTTTACAAAAACCAAATATACCACATCAGAAGCAGAAACTAATCACGTTAGTTAGACATGACCTTTTTTTCATGAACCAAGCTGATTTTCATTTATTATTTTTTACTAGATTTTTAGATCATACATTATATACGCAAAAAACTTCCTGGTCCCCTCTTTCCTGTTTTGTGCATTTTACCTTTCTTAAAAAAATGGTACAGCATCAGCCATATGCATTATTGTAGAGACCAGAGGCTAAGAAAATTAGATGTGGTGGCTATGTAATTTTTTTAGTATGCAGGAATGGATGCCTCCATTGTTTATATATAACTGCACATCTTTCTGAGGCAAGTGATGTTGAAAGGAGAATATTGGCAATGACTCTCCACTAGGAATAGGTAAAGGGATTTTGGTGAAATTGATTTCAACGCAAAATTACTGATTTCACTACTGGCGAAAATTTACTGAAGCAGAGACTATCATTTTCACATTGAACTGCTTAGATGATATTTTCTTGAAAAAAGGTCTACTACTGTTTATGATGCACAGCACTTTAGCCAACTAAATGTCATTCACCTTTGGTGCAGTTACACTTATATTGAAGCTTACCCTGTCTCCACAACTCACCTATCCCTGAATCAGTGAGATCTCATCGACGTGACCACAGGGCCAGATTTCACGTAACTGTATAACAGAACACCCATCCTATAGTTTATGCTTGAATCAGGAACTGAGTATCTACATTTTAACATATAACCCACAGTAGTTTGCAGTTATGAGAGAAAACAGAAATGATCTTCAGATGAGAAGTTTGGAAATACAGCATTAAGACAAAATAATTAAATAGAGTAATCTGCATGACTGCTTCTGACCATTTGATAGCATAAGAAAAACAATGATGTAAGTAAATTAAAAGACACAATGCCCTAAGCTGACTTCAAGATTGCTTGTTTGGAGCTCTAGTTAGTAGCAAGAAAAGTAAATAATTCAGTGAAGTCAAATCCCCTTGATCTCTAGAGCGTTAGGATCCTGATGTTTACTGAGATCCTGTTCTAAATAGAATTTCTAAGATTTATGCCAAAAGGAGCCTCATATTGAATGAAATACATTTCTGACAGATGTTGTGTCAGCTTCTAACACACATTTCTTTTATATGTTCTTAAAAAAATGTGTGGTAACCCATAGTGACATTGTAGACATAATTATTCCTTAGTCTGGCTACACTAAGAGGGTTATTC
The DNA here is from genome assembly GCF_000935625.1 of Nanorana parkeri. NCBI lineage: Eukaryota > Metazoa > Chordata > Amphibia > Anura > Dicroglossidae > Nanorana > Nanorana parkeri. Next base: position 262,880 of record NW_017307855.1, read on the forward strand.
GAAAAGGTTCTGAAGGCAGCCGAGTGAATAACCCAGCTGAAGTGAAGTGAGCCGGACGCTGTTCGGCTATTCACTTTTGGCTTGTATGGCTGATTTCAGTCGTGCATTGGCTGAAATCAGCCATACATCGGCTCTATACAGCTGCCTTCGGTCAGCCGAACAAGCTCTACATGTTCAGCTGAGCCAAAGTGCAGAGGGACTTTGACTCAGCCGATCCAACATCTGGATCAGCTGAGCCAAAGCTCCGGCAGCTCACTTGCTGCCGTTCACCCCTATTCTCATTGGGGCAGAACGGCAGTGAGTGAATAGTAGAATGCCGCCGAGCGGCATTCGGCTCGGCTGTTCTGCTCGGTACCTCTGTGGTACCGAGCAGAATAGAAAATAAGTGAAAAGAGTTAAAAAAAGGAATCAAAAATAGGAAAAAGTAAAAAATGAATAAAGATAGTTTAGAGAAGAAAATGAATAAAATAAAAAAACTATTGGGTGGAGCTAGGAGTTACAGCTAGCTCTGCCTAACTGTTTCCTATTGGCCAACACCTGCTAGAGTCTTCTAGCAGGTTCCAGCCAAATGAATAACAACAGTTGTTATTGTTTAATGACAGATCAGTGTCCGCAGGTCAATTGGGGATGCTGATCTGTCATTACAACTGGGCGGAGCCAGCCGTGAGATCAGCTGTCATTTGCCCAGCTGTCAATTGCGGGGTGAATGGCAGGCCGTTCACCCCACTTCGGCTGTCACTTCAGCTCAGTCGAGCTGAAGCATATGCCTTTGGCCCAGCTGAGCCACTTGGCCGCCTTCAGCGGCTGTACGGCCTATTGTGCGGCCTATTGTGAATAGCCCATACAGCAGCCTTTCGGTTCGACTGAATTGAAGGGCTCTGGTGGCAGAAGAGAGCAGAAGGATTAGCTAGAGTTACGGCTGTATCCTTAGCTCAATAGTGAATAACCCGCTAAATTGCTGGAATCAGCTTGCTTTAGGTTACATACAGTACATAACTGTTTTTGCACTACTGTTGCATACAGGGAATTAATTGTTCATCCGATGATTTAAAGTTTATGTTTGGGCAAAATGTTTTAAAAAACATGCACAGTACAAAAAACATCTGTTGATTCTGTAAGAAAACCAATGAGCTAATAAGCACCTCCAGTGAGCTGACAATGCGGCCACTTCTACACTAACATTCCAAGCAGTGCTGTCAGCTCTGCCTGAGTATTCCTCCACTGGACTACAGAACACCACCCCATCATGTTATTGAAATGAGGAGAGAGGAAGGTGTTCTGTAGCCCAGCAAGGGACACTTACAGGGCTGATGACACTGCCTGGGATTTCAGTGCAGCAGTGGTAGTGTTGTGAGCTCTCTAAAATAGGTTAAAGTGCAACTGAATCCAAAACCTTTTTTTTCAGTTTTGGATAGATTAGTTGTTGTCTGTGTCACCCTCTGTTTGCTTTGGTGACTGTTATCACTGAAAGTGAAGGTGAAGAAGGATCCCAAATTTTGCACCAAAACAGGAATAGATTGGAAATCTTCAAATAGGCACAACAGTTCTCGTGACCCTGTTGATAACCAGGAATTTCCTCTCACTTCTTGCCATGACAGAGTAGAACTCTGGGCATGTATTTTCATTAAAAAAACCCAGAATGAATGGCATTCTGCCCTGAGAGGACTACCAGTGTTGGACTTAGGAGGAAGCCATGGGTAAGCCTTGAGTGTGGAGAGGGTATGTAGATTTTGTTTTTTAACACGGGGGGGAGGAGGGTAACTAAAAATAAACTAAAATTATTATGTGGAATTCCACTTTAGGTTTCACATCATTATTAAAAGAGTACGCAACACTCAGAATCAGTAGCATGCACGTGTTACTCTTTCACATGTTGGTTTCTTTCAAAGTCTTAAGTTTTATCCCTTTTGTTTTGGATTTAAACATGAATATGATTTTGAGTCAAACATTTCACTTGCACATTAGAGCAAAAGGAATTTCACTTCCCTTGATATAAATTCTTGTTATAGTGGGCAAGGAAATGACAAATATCAGTCTGAATATGAGGATATTCTTTATTACAGTGAAAGTAGAAAAAAACCCAGAGGGAGATGTCTTTTAAATGGTTTTGTCATATTCTATGAAATGTAAAAAATGTTTTGTTAGAAGCAGGTGGTGATTGTTAATAGAAGAAAGAGTCCAGTCTTTGTGTTTGTTCATCCAGTCCCAAGTATTATCATGTAAAACTGTTCCTCTGAACCACGAGAGGCGAAGAAATCTTTGAGGACACCAAGAAAATAAAGCTGAATGCAAATAAGAAATACGGGAACTGTCTAATAGACTTGGCCTATGTACTATATGGACGGCAGATCATGCTGAGACTAGGTTTTTCTTTAAAATGCAGCTGAAGTAAAAACGTCAAGTTGTTATTTCTTTCTATGTCCCTATTAGGAAGATTCATCCCTCTATTTGTCTTCACTGAAAGTGAAAGAATGTCACACATTTTGGTTTGCCATCAGAACAAAAATAGATGGGACATTTTCAATAATGATGTTAGTTCTGGTGACCCTGCTGACCACCAGGTCATTTCCCTCTTTTTGGAGGGATTTCCTTTCTCTACCTGTTGTGGCTATTAGACAGGAGGTGAATGGAAATCTCCCCAGTGGGACACAAATGACAAAATAATGCAGGTGTTATAAAACTCCCTAAATCTAGCCAAAACTAAAAAAAATGTTTTGGCTTCAATTCAGCTACTTTAACATTCTGCCTTTCCCAAAAAACTGTTTGTAGCAGCCTTCTCATGGTTTTTGGAGTACATTTCATGTGGCTAGCCAGAACAAGTGGTGATAATGGAACTTCTTTTTTATTGATATAAACTCCTTTGATAAAGAATACATTGCATGTACAATACTGCAAGACTTACAGACATTGAAGGCTCTAGTAACAACTCCAAACACCAGTGGCATACATATATACTGTACAAAGCAGCCCATGTGCACATTCCTCATAAATTACATTCCTTATATGCAGGCTCATTGCTCAGCCAGTCCACATTGAAGTTGCTTTCCTAGGCTCATGCGTCTGGTGTGGCCATTTCCTATGCAGAGTATGTTAGAGCCAGAGGCGGTAAACACTGTCTGGCACAGAGCTAGTTGGGTAGAAAGTCTGAACGTGAGCTATGTTTTTCTATGATAGGAAAAGGGTGTAGGGGTGGGTAGAAAAAATAGGAAGGTAGTTTTAAAGGACATTTAAAAGTAACAGATCAGCAGAGCATACATCAATCAGCTGTTTGATGGAAGTATCCAACTTCATAAATATTGTTGTCAGATTGGCAATGATCTATGCATGCATTATCAACTCTCTGAAAGGGTCATCATCATGGCATTCTGTGCAATTCATTAAATAAATCTACCACTCGTAACACAGTCTTCCAGAGTCATTTTTATCAAAGTGCTTTCACTTTGGTAAAAGTCACTGCGCACTAGTACCTTTCCAACATGCCAGGCTATATTCCTCCCTGTGCTTAGACTATTTTATCAGGTTGTTCTCTTCTCCTGCACTCTTTTAGTTGTCCAGTAGGAGCATGCTTGCTCTCAAAAACAACCCCCAATTGGTGAACAGTGGGATGGAGCTCAGGTTTTGATCCTAGCACATTGGGTGCTTATATGCAACTGTAATTAATTCAACCACTGACGTTTTTCTACTATCTTCCACTGATAGCCAAAAATATCATGATCATAAGCAGAATCCTATATAAGAACAGATATACTGTAGGATTGTGTCATTGTGTATGAAATAGATGCAGACAAATTGCTAAAGTGTTAAAACAATGCTATAGGTAGTCATCTGTAATTCACCGTTTTTTTAAGTGCTTTGTTTTTTTGTATTTTTTTGTCTTAAATAAAAAAGAATAAAGGATAAAAAATGTAAATCCTGTATGATACCCTTTACTTTAGTTTACATTTCTAAACAGGCAGTGGGAGAACCAACACTGGATACTGAAAGAAAAGAAAGAGACTTGTACCAGCACTGTGGCTCTCTTATCTTTCAAGAAAAATATTAGAAGTAGTTGGAGTAGTGCTTAGGCTGCACTCAAAGTGCAAACACAGGTTTTTTACACTTTAAGTAAACAACCTATATTTCAAGAAGAACAAACAGAACCACAATTCAGATGTTTTTCTTTTTAATTTTAGATTTCCTTTTCTTCAGAAAATAGTGTCAGAGAAAACCTGCTGAAATCTAATTATTTGTTATAGTTAGCATCATCTTCCCTCTTACTGGTGTGGTAACCCTGTACTGTCTGTCTCAATATCAGATGTTCCTATAACTTTGTTCCTAATGTATAATGCAATGTCCTTTAATGATTGTATTAAGCAATCTGTAGCAGCACATGTAAAAACGGTACAGGGTAGGCATTCCAGCTCCTAGGAAACACATATTTATACATGACATAAATTAAAATGGCCCTAGTTGTTACAGAATGTCTACAGCACATTTCTTCTATTGAGAACAAAAGGTCTGTGCTGCATGTTACACCGAGTCCCTTGGCGCTTTTGCAATGTTCTAAAATGCTAATAATTACCTTGTTATGATTCATTTTTATTGTTGGCTTTCTTTGTTTTGTTTTGAAATGAGTGAGCACCAGAACTTTCCTCCTTTTGGACTGTCAGGCATCATTTGCAGAGTCGGTGAATTGCCCTACAAACCTACTGGGAATATAACATGCTTTTTTTGTGTTACCTCATTTCCGAAGAGCAGCAGTGGGAAGCTGATGACATGTCAAATATCTGTTTGCTACAGCTGAGCTTAAGAAAAAAATTGATTTCTGGAAGTTGCTTGATTCTTTTCATTCCATAGAATTTATGTAAAAACGACTAAACAAGTAACATAAGGTATAATACAATACACTTGAGTGGTAAAATGTGTCTTCCTTATGAGGCAGAGAGAAAGGAAGCTATTTTATGCTTGTATCAAATTATGATTGTGCTAACTCTTTTGTATAGTACACAGCCAACGGTGTTGGGAACAAATTACGAGGGTGTTACTGAGAACAGACAACCCCCCAGGAAATCCCTGCTTTAAGTCATTGTCAGAACCATGCAGCAACCATGTTTAGGTACGGATGATCACAAACAGCAAGAGATTCATCATTGATTAAAAGATTGAACAATGGATCAAACACAGTATTGTTCCACACTTTGCCAAAAAATGTCGATCTAAAATATAATTTATCAGTTATAAAAAGTTTTGTGTACTCTTTATAAGCAATCTAATAAAATTATCCAACTCACAGATAATTGCTTGATTGATCAGATGTGATCAACAACAACATTCTCTCTGACTTGGAAGACTGAAAATTATTTGAGAGCTCAATAAATCAAACAAATGGAGGGTCTTTGCCTTGCAAATTTTAATTAAATTTGATCAATTCATTTGCATTGATTTTATATGATAGATTGAATTACTGATTATATTGATGTATGTGAAGTGTGTGTCCACCATAACAGTCATTCAACACATCATTGTGACCCCTTCTCTTTCCTTCAGTCCTAAAGGTGTGATAACCTGATCCCCTAATTCAACTTATGTGTGCAACAAGTGGCCATATCTGACCAATGTTGATATTCATGTCTTATTCTCATTGTGTAGATACAGTTCAACGACAGTGCACATGCACAGATATGTTCATCTTATAACTATGTTATTTACTTAAGCTGTTTGATGTTTGAGTAGATATCTATCAATGCTATACAATTAAACTATGTAAAGTAGGGATGCACCAGTATCAAGAAGCTGGGCAGCAAGTCATTACATACTGTCAGGCTTCCTGATTGGCCGGGAAGCCGGCTCCATGCTCCTTTTGTCACAAGGGAGCATGGAGCTGGCTTCCTGGCCAATTAGGAAGCTGTGGGTGGGTAATAACTCACCCCTGGATTCCTGATTGGCCCGGGAGGCATCTCCATGCTCCCTCATCACTTGGTTATCAGAGGTGAGTAGCAGAGGTGGTGGGCTGCCAAGGGAACCTGTTACTTTGTGGGCAGGTTCACTTTGAAAGTTCCTTTATACTTAAACAATGAATACTCCAGGTAAAAAAAACCTGTATTTATGTGCAGTTTAAATAGGATCATAAAGTTTCCTTGAAAGATGTCCATCCTGCCAAACAATGAAAAGTGCACTAGAACTGCTGCATGGATAAGTTCGCCACAGGATCAGCTACAGACTTAATTTTGCTTAACCAAAACCCATATAAATATACAGGCATGGAAACTCTACAGTGGAGCAGAGTGCAAAAGCAAAGGCAGACCAGTACAAATAAAATGTGCCATAAAAGGCTCTTTATTTCTATAGGACTAGCAATGTAATATACTGTATTCCCATTGCTTCCATCACACAGTATACATACTTTGCATGAGACATGTGTGATTCGTTCTGAATTAAAATTCGGATGAAGGTCAGCACATTCAGACATTCGAATGCATCCGCATTCCCGAATTAAAGAAATAATGAATACGGACGTATCAGAATTTTCCAATAATGAAATTCAGATACATCCAACATTTTGTCCAAAGGTCATTCGGAATAAACTTGTGTTGTTAAATGTTGAAATAAAAAAAAACATCATGGAGACCTGTTCCCATTTCATACCAGACCCTTTAGAACTGGTAGGAATTTTAGGGGGGGGGGGGCAAAAAAGCAAAAACAAAAAAAGTGTTGGGTCCCACCTAAAATCTCTCACCAGACCCTTGATCCAAACATCAGCCTGGCAGAGCAGGAAAGGGGGGAGCCACAGGCTTGCCTCCCCCTTTCCTGCACCATGCCACATGCCCTTAGCATGGGGAGGGTGCATTGCTGGGGGGAGCAAGGGCCTTTTCCCCACAACCCTGGCCAGGTGATTGTGGGGTCTGTGGGCAGGGGAACTTATAGGAATCTGGGTGCTCCTTTCATAAATGGGGCACCCAGATCCCGCCCCCCTCATGAATGAGTAAGGGGTAAAGGGTTGTTACCCTTACTCATTCACCAAATAACCGTAAAATTGTAAATAATCACACAACACCATTAAAAATAAGTCTTTTTTTTTTAAACAACACAGTTTTTGACAAGTCATTTTAAAAAATAATCCCTAAAACTTTTTTTGGTATTTGGGCCCCTCCCAAAATTCCTACCAGACCTAAAAGGTCTGGTATAAATTGGGAGAGGACCCCATGCTTTTTTAAAAACATTTCTGATGACTGACAAAAGTTAAAAAAAGTAATTTTTTATGTCACTTTTCTACAACAAATTTTTGTTCGTAAATATAATTTTACTCATCTGAAATTAATGAAAATTAGGACAAATCCGAATACCGAAACAAAACTGACTTTCAGACCCCAATCACGAAAAAAGAAATAACGAAAAATCCGAAACTCATCGAAATGAACCGAAACAGATTTTTTTACTGGCACGCATGCCTATTGTGCATCATCAGTGCTGGCCTAGCTCCTGCTTCAAGGTCACACAGTAGTTTTAAATTGTTCTTTCAAGGTAGGTCTGAGCATATTTATTACTATAAATTCTTTCTAATATCATATAAACTTTACATATATAAACAGCAAGTGCTATTTTATAGTATAATCACAATATCCCCTGACTATCAAATTAATCTCCATTTATGCTACAAAAGTCCACAGATAGAAAAATAATGCCCCCAAATTTTATTTTTTTATTGAAAAGTGCAGTTATATTTTCCATTATTATATGTCATGGCTTTCATTAGTACATCCCTAACCCTTTAACCCTTTAAAACACTTAGGGCCCATTAATATTTATGTGTTGCAGTAATGCACAGTGAAATAAACATTTCACCTTGCCTAAACGCAAAGCACAGTGAATGTAAACAGCAGTGCCATTCATTTGAATATTACCCCAAGGCACTATCACAGTAACAGGCAATGCACCCACACTGTAGTGTACTACAAGGCAAAGATTATGTGTTTTGCTACATTGTGCTAATAAAGGGTCATGTCTATTTTTCTGTATGATATCTGCCAGTGAAACCAGATGGGTTACACTGTGCTTCCTAATGCACAGTAACTGGTTGTGTTAATGTGTTAATGCAACACATAGTGGGAAGGGGGCCTTACAAATCTCCTGCTTACCATTTGTAGTTCCTCTGAAGAAGTCTCCTTTTGCTCCTACAATAAAGTGTTCAAGTGATTTTGTTAGTTATCAACAATAAAACTAAAATTTTCTGAGTGAAAATTGTGAAACAGTAGTGGGAATTCATCAAGGATTTCCGTAATTATCTGACTACATGTGGCTTCAGGTCACTGAACTAACTTATGCCTAATGATTCATCTCATCGTTAATCATATTAAGCATTACTAATAAATTTTCGAAGCCTCACAAAATAGATCACGTAACGCTAATGAAACACACCAAATCTACAGGAACATGAACAGCTGCCTATAAAATGAAAGGCAGATACTGCATTTGCTATGTACTCAGTAGCTAGAGTGGATCTTGGAAGAATACCAGGCTACTAGATCTGTTTGTATGTAACAAGTGTGAATACCAAGATAAGAGATAAAGTTTTGCCATACATGTAGCAATTTTCAGGTAATTCAACTCTTTTTTATCCCTAGTACAATCACAAATAACTGCAAAAGCAAAGGCATACTTACCAATAACAAACTTGATTGCCTGGCAAATTCCTGTCAATGTTATGGAGTGTAATAGAATTGATACAGTGAAAGAATACTTGAAATTTAATAGAAATTGATTACAAATGGGAACCTCCTTGAGCAATCTGATAGAATACAATCGTAAGCACCTCAGTGGCCCATCAGTGGATTGAAAATAGTAAATTATTAATTCCATTATTTTTGCATTTTGATGGAAAATCAAATTGGCATTAAAGTGGAACTCTGGGAACAAACGCTTTCTTTCAAATACATTCCTCAATAGAAATAGAGGATGTAAATACACTTTGTGTGCACCAAACACCTTTGGAAACGTAGTTATTATTATATAAATTTAGCAGTGACATCATCACTGTGCTATGTGTAGGATATTCACTTGGGTTTTTATATTATGTAGGATATTCACTTGAGGCCTATGTTAATGGGATTGATAAGATGTTTGGTGGCACCAGCAGGGCCTTGTATTTGTGATTACATATTAACAATGCAATTGGTGTCAGACAATAAGCCAAGTGATAGCTGAAAGCATTTAAATGGAGATGCAATTGTTCCAGTGTAGATTGGAATCAAGGACCTGTTTGGTAACAACAAGATCAAAGGTTTTTTTCTGGTCAACCAATCAGCTTCTTCCACATTTTGGTGAACGTCACTACACTATGCACTATATTGCACTCACCAGAAATACTTTGTTATATGCGTTCTTTATCAAAAGAGAATGTCCCCCTTTGAAAAAGTGATGAAGAAACGCGTCAGAGCAGAGTTTATGGCTGTGTCCTGCGTTTGAGATACCACGAGGAGTTTTACTGCTGTATTTGAATTACGATCTTGTAAGTGCATTTTTTAGCGAAGTCAATTGTTTTTATTGTATACTGCACAATGGGAGTCTTCTGTTGTGTCCCGTGAGTTTCATGGGAAATTAAGTGAAGAATTGAGGAATAGAAGAAGGAGAGCGGATTGGAGTGCTATACTCTGCTGTTATCAAGGACAAGACAGAGGAGGATAGAAGAGGAGTCTTGAGTCTCAGATACGCATAAAAAACTATCTCTTTTGATAAAAAACGCATCTAACAAAGTATTTCTGGTGAGTGCAATATAGAGCAGATAAGGAACATGGAATATGGATTAATAGGGCACCTTTTGAACATAAAGGAAATTTGGTTGTTTTTTACTACTGTTTGAATGAAAAAAATTTACAAATATCTTCACCACAGTAGTAATTTTTTTATTATAACAATTGACAAATTGCACACTCTGTTATATATAGTGTGCAGAGAGTATATCATATGTGTATATTCAGAAATAGATATCAAGGGGTCTATTCACAAAGCTGTCGAAGGATCCAGCCGTAGCTTCAGCTGATCCTTCTGCTAGCTTCGTTTGCGGGAGCCCTTCGGTTCAGTCGAACTGAAGGGCTGCTGTACAGGCTATTCACAATAGCTCGTACAGCACCGGAAGGCGGCCAAGCTGAAGGCATTTGCTTTGGCTTGACTGAGCCGAAGTGTCAGCCAAAGTGGGGCGAATGGCCTGGGAAGGCGGGCCTTTCGCCCCACAAATGAAAGCTGGGCAGAGCCAGCTGTGATCTCATGGCTGGCTACGCCCAGTTGTAGTGACAGATCAGCTTCCCCAAATGACCTTAAACAATACCAACTGGGCGGAGCTGGCCGTGATGTCATGGCCGGCTCCGCCCAGTTGTTATTCATTGGCCGGGACCTGCTAGCAGATTCTGGCAGGTGCTGGCCAATAGAAAACTAGCTAGCTGCGCCAAATTGATTGTTGTTTTTTTTTAATTAAGTTTTTTTCTTTAAAAAAAATCTTTATTCATTTTTTTATTTTTCAATTCTTTCACATTTTACAATTATTTTTTCAACTCTTTAAAAAAAAAACCTATGTTAATTGATTTGCTATTCTGCTCGGTACCACAGGGGGTACCAAGCAGAATAGCCGAGCTGAATGCCGCTATTCACTCACTGCTGTTCGGCCCCCCATGTGAATAGGGGCGGATGGCAGCGAGTGAGCTGCCGCCACTCTGGCTCAGCCCATACAGATTTTGGATCAGCGGAGAGCATGTTTGGCTGACCAAACTTCAGCCAAAGGCAGCCAATGTATGGCTGATTTCAGCCGATGTACTGAGCCGTAGTGAATTGCCGAACGTTGTTCGGCTCACTTTACTACGGCTCGGTTATTCACTCGGCTGCCTTCGGCAGCTTTGTGAATAACCCTCGTAAGTAATTCATGATGGGTTTTGAATGACACATTAGAAGATGGAACACAGTGGCCCACAGGTGCTTTGTATTATTACATGGGATCCACCAAGGCTTTAAGCTGGCCATACACCATACAACCATCGCACGACTTTCATCGCACAGTGGTTGTAAGGTAATTAAAAGCTTGTACGATCTGCCCATCTTGGACAGGCAGATCGTACTTGCGATCATCACAAGCCCGCTCCGCTGAGGGGAGGGCTTCCGATGACTGCAATGTTGAGTGGGCAGTGTGCGTTTGCGCACACCAGCCCGTGCGGCATTTGTCTTAGGAAAACAAAAATTTACTTTCTTTATTACAGCTCCTGCATAGAGTTTCACACAAGTTTCACATTGGATTACTGCACAGATCTGGCAGAAGTACACAAAGCACACCAAGATTCAAATAAAAATACACATTCCTCTTTAGATAATATAAATATACCATATTTGATTTGGGAACACTCAAACTGAACAACTGCGAAGTTTATGGGAAAATTTGATGGATCATCCCATAATGCCCTGGATACATTAATTCCGCATCCACTCTCACCATGTTAATGATGTTCAGTGTTTAGTTTACTTCAGTTTACTCCAAGTCCACTGTTACTGTGTTCTTGCTGGGTTTTTGTTTAATCTCTGTGGGGCTTATTTAATAACATTTCTATGGTATTAAACCAGGTAGGGAATGAGACTGCTAGATTTAAAATAATTTTTCTAACACCACTATCATTGTCATTGATGTGTCTTAAAAATGACTGATCTAGGAGTTATTATTATCATTCTAAAAGCCAAAATTACAAAGTGGGCTTCCATTTGTTTTAACATATTCACTCCAGTGACAAAGTGACACTGTGACATTGCATTTGGTAGCCTTTGTGATGTGTTTCTCTAATTGCTATTTAAACCAACATATTTACAACATATTTATAAGACAAATCCTGGTAGAAAGTGGTAGATGACAAGATGGCTGTGACAATGTGGGTTAAGGCATCAGAGCGACATGCAGGAGGAGAACAAGGATCACAGTAACGACATGCTGGCACAGGGTGAAGTGTGTCCAAAAACAGGGGCCCAAGGCAGCGGGCCACCTCCACCTCTTCCCCTCCGACTGAAAAAAATAAATAACCTGCCGGAGCTTAACCTTTTTTTAAGGAAGTTCCCTCCAAGAGCCCTCTGTCTCTGTGCTGAGACTGGGCTACTTTTTTAAAATATGATATTTTTATAGGACACATAAATTATTTCGCTACACTGACAATGTGACACTACACTGTGACTTTTTTGCTATTTCTCTTTCAAACAAAAACATTACATTAATAAAATAAATACTAAAACATTAAAATATTACAATAAACATTTACAATATTTTGAATGTAGAGGTGAGTGACCAAAGCATAGGTCACTCACTTCTATCTCCTTCTTCTTGTACTCCTCTTTGAGTCTTTTTACAGGGACACCCCCTTTGCCAGATTTTCAACACTCTCTGGACCTCCAAAACCACATAGGACAGACTTGGCTCCAATTAGCACTCACCCCTGGTGGATTCTACCAATTGAAGTGGTAAATAAATAAATAACATAAATACACACATACACAAAAAAAATAAGAGAAAGAAAAAGATGCATTTAATTTTTTTTACATTTAAACAGTTTGAACTATTTTATTTCTCATTTTTGTTTAGACATTTTTAAGGGCCTTCTGCCTCTAAATGCCCTTGGAGGGTAAGTTCCTCTCCAAGGGCATTCTGCCATGCTCTCGGATCCACACGTCAAAACCAAAATAACTGATTGCATCCCACTACAAATGATGGAAGACAAAAATGCATCACTAGGAGGAGGTGCTTATAAGTTACTTGTTCAAATCCTTTCTTCATGGCAGCAGGGATGCCTCTGCTACTCTGTTACCAATAACCTCAAAAGAGCACATAGAATACATAGAATTCTGGGTGTCTAAGATGGACCAGTGGCTGAAGCTTGGAGGTGCTTTCCTGCTGTGCTATGAGTGTCTTATCAGAAAGGGTGTGCAGCACAGCTGGATGGGTGGTGACTGACAGACACATCCACTTGTCCATAGGCAATGGTAACTACATAAATGTTGTCAGAATAAACCAGACTTGGATCTCAGGAGCCTTCTACACCTGACTGTCATTCAGGTCCAGTCACTGTATGCTGCTCAGTAGTGCTGACTTTCTGAAGTCACAGGCACGTTCTTAAGCCAGAGGCAGCCAGAGAAGTAGTATTATCAAAGAGAGGTCAGCAGCAGCCTTACTATCTCTCACTGTGGGTTTCCTTTAATTTGTCTGGAGCTAATTTGTCCCCACATAAACTACCTCTGTTTTAAAAAAAAACACTTAAGTATTCTCTGATTGAGTATTATGATTTGTTTACAATTTGCTGAATGTTAATCATTTTTCAAGGACTCTTACTTTAAGGTAACCTTATACAGAAAGGGAAAAAAAAGCTAATTATACTGTTTTAATCAATGGATTGAGGGTCACATTGAGTTAATGAGGAACAACGGTGCCCTTTTGTTGATTTGTCATGTGCTTCAGGTGAAGAGAATCTGTTGATACAGACATCACTGGTTTGGTGGAAATGCATCATATTTTTCACAAATTAATAGAAATATCCAAATAAACTGCATTAGCTATTGAAGGTATTGCTATTAGGCAATTTGTTTTGCTCCTTTTTTTTCTCCTTTTGCACAAATGATCACTAGAATCATGTATAGGGCACCATCAGCTTTAGGTCACTACTGCAAGTCACAATGTAGAAATACAATTATATACAATAAACAATACAACTGCTGGTAAAAAAAAAAAAGTAAAAGAAGTAACTCAAAGATTATTAGTATAAGAATATCCCCTGGGGCTAGTGTACTGCAGACTGACGTTTCAACTTTACAGTACAGGAGAATGCATTTCATAGTAAACTTTAATAGAGATGTATGGTATCTAATAGGTGTCTACACTGCTGGCACATAATACAATTATAACAAGAATATCTGGTGTGAGTGCTGTCATATTAACCTTTAGCACCTAGTATTGATATAATAATGATTATTAGTGTTTGCACCTTGATATTGTCATGTAAAGGTTGAGAACTGATTATATAAAAGATATAAGCTCAGCTTTTGTATGTAACCATTACTATTATTCCTATTTTTCAAAACACATGCAATCTAAACTGATCTACTCAATTATTATTATGTGTATACTTTTGTGGTATACTGAAAAAGCTTATACTATGAATTTAGAAAATTGTGTAAAGTAGTGGTAAGAAAAAATACCTAGAATGGGGTCTTTTCTTGACCTTACCTTTTTCTCATTAGTTTAAGTTGAAGTAAATCATAACTGAATAAAAAAAAATAGTTGGCTAAAGCACTTATAATGAAAAACAAATTAGATTTTTTAAATATTGTTTTAACAATATATAGTTGCTTGTTGCATCTCGGAGCAGTTGATCTACTGTAGCCTATTTGCATCAACTTCCTGTCGGTATGCATGTACTCAAGAAAAGGCTGCTCGGCGGTTTTCTTTAGGGTGACAACAGAAGACCATGCCTGTGTAATGTATGTTGAAATGGGCAGTCTTAATTGGAAACCCAAGTTCTTTGTCCTAAAGTGGAAAAGCACAGGGTTGCTTTATACATTCTGTGTGTTCCACCAGTGTACTTCATATCTATGCTAGGATGTATTACATGCACTAGAGGGCAGCAGTCAGATTCTCCTTAATTTATCTGCACTAAAGGTTTATGCCAGCAAGTGGAAGTGGGAATTAGGGGACTGTGCTGGCCATGAAGAGAGATGTTTAAAAAAGAAAATGATTTTCTCAAATTTAAACATGGCTTGTAACCTTTGCTATACTTCAAAGCTCACTGCAGTGCTATGAGCAGAGTAGAATATGAGCAGGATTGTGCATGTGCCTCTGTCACTATTGCTTGAGCATGATGGCATGTCCCAGCACTCATTAACTCATCCAAGAACAGGGAGGTACAGTATCTTGCTACTTCTCAAATTTAGGAAGATTTCTATCCATCTGTGGCTGGCCTTGGCTGGCATCAGGGTCCTCAGGTAAACCTTTACATCATTACAACTATTATCTCCAATTTGTTTCAAAGTTGACTGTTCAGGTGAGAGAGAGCTACAATTGTGCTTTCCACATACAGCAGTTTCTTTCCTTTAAAAGAGGCACATACACACATGTGAGAGAAACCCAGAGGAGCAGAGCCAGAGTCTGACAGAGTGTCCTTTACCTCAAGGAAAAGAGGCTGAACATTTCTCAGCCTGAGCAGTTTGTCAGCTCCATACCTCACAGCAAAACAACAGCTGCTAAAGTATAAATCAAGCTGCAAAAATGTCACTAACAGGGACTTCCCGTGCCCCCCAAGAGATGTATTTTATTCCTCGCTTCTGCTTGTGGAGATGAGGTCACTGAGTTAGCCAGCTTGCAGCTAAGTGACTTGTAGGTACCCATAGGAATATACCCTGTAAAGTTAAAGAAATGTAATGTTTTGGTAGTGACGGCAAAATACATAAGATTTACAGCCTCTCCCGAGACTGCAACAGTGCTGTTTAGTGCTAATCCTCCCATGTATGCAGCTTATGTCTAGTAATAATCCACAGTATACACTGCTAGCATTCAACACTAATCCTCAGTGTACGCCACTTGTATGTACTACTAATCCCACATGTACCACGTTTGTATTTACAATTAATATTCAGTGTCATGGTTAGGCAAAAGAGGTATAGGTATGTAAATTATAATTTCATATGAATGTTAACTGTTCCTGTAATTCCTGTTTGAAGAACAGTAAGAGCACAGGGACCACAGAGGATAAACACCAGGATTACATGTCCAAGATGTCTATCCTGTCTCTATGTAAACATCATAAACAAGCGGCTGTATAACAGGCTCATCAGCAGCTGTTGATCCATCTCTTTGACGGAGCTGAAATTGAAGTGTCGTTATTATCTCCCAGCATATTATTTAATTGCATAATTAGGTGTCAAGAATGTCAACTTTCGTGTGAAGGAACACTCTTCATATATAGTTTTGTTTACTGAGCACAGTTTGACCTAAAAGGTATAAGCACATGGGTGTTTTTTTTATTTACAACACAAATAAGCTTACATTTCTTTTCAGAAACCAGAAAAAGGACTGGGTTCAAAAAACAAACAAAAAAAACAAAAAAAATCCAGTTTAAAGCAAAACGTTAAGTCATTTTGTAAAGTTTTTTTAATTGTTCATTATGGGACACAGGTTCAGAAGGATTCTGAGACAACTGAGTTATACTGCTGCCTAGGGGAGATTGGGCAATGGCAAACAAAAACTGTTAGTCAGTCAGACATAATAACTCCCACTACCATCATGCTTCAGTTTTATGCTAGTGTTTTAGGAAAATGAATGTCTTCTCTCTCTGAGAGAAGAAAATCTTTTCCACAAGACTTTTTTTCTGCTTTTATCAATATCATTTTTCTTATCTCAAGCTGCTTTGTTTACTACACAGCCAAGAGCTTGTTGATGTGGTTTTCTGGATCAGCTGTTCTTTGGCAGAATCTTGGAGACTGTACCCAGACCTCACCATGCTGAAGATGCAGGGATGGCCTGTTATGCAACATTTAGGCATTGGGCTCTGCTTGGAGCGCTCTCCAGACACTTAGGGGTCTATTCACTAAGCTGCCGAGGGCAGCCGAGTGAATGACCGATCTGAAGTGAAGTGAGCCGAACACTGTTCGGCTATTCACTTCAGGCTGGTACGGCTGATTTCAGCCGTACATCAGCTTGCTTCGAGTGGCATCGAGTCGGCAGATCATGCTCAGCATGTTCGGCCGACCCAAAGTGCAGAAGGAGTTCGACTCAGCCGATTCAACATCTGGATCGGCTGAGCCGAACCTCCGGCAGGCTTCTCACTGCTGTTCAGGCTATTCTGAAAGATCCCGAACAGCAGTGAGAGAATAGCCGAATGGCGCCGAGCGGCATTTGGCTCGGCTGTTCTGCTCGGTCCCTCAGAGGGACCGAGCAGAACAGAAAAAGAGTGAAAAAAGTAGAAAAAAGTAAATAGAAAACGATTGTGCGGAGCTAGCAGTGACAGCTAGCTCCGCCCAATAGTTTCCTTTTGCCCGGCATTCTGCTGCTGTAAAAAAAAAAAAACTCTCCCGGGTGCTCTGGGAGCCTCCCGCTTCCGGCCGCCCAGGAGAGAAACACCGATGTGTCTTTTTTTTTCTTTATTCTGACACGAGCGATGTCAGAATAGAAAAATAAATAAATAAATAAAAATAATTTTCCCATTAAAAAGCATTGGGACATTACTATTGGCTTTTTCAATTTGCAATAGCCAATAGTAAACTAGCATTGTACCCGCCCTCTGCTGATGGACCTGATGGGGAACTGCAGCAGAGGGCGGGTACAATGCTAGTTTACTATTGGCTATTGCAAATTGAAATAGCCAATAGTAATGTCCCAATGCTTTTCAATGGCAAAATTCTTTTTTTTTTTTTCTATTCTGACATCGCTCGTGTCAGAATAAAGAAAAAAAAGGACACAACAGTGTTTCTCTCCTCGGTGGCCGGGAGCAGGAGACTCCCGGGCTGCCAGGGAGAGTTAGCTGTTTGGAGATCAGTGTCCCTGGTTAGCAGGTAACCAGGGACGCTGATCTCTCTGAAAGTGGCCGGAGCCAGTCGTAAGATCACGGCTGGCTCCACCCAGCTGTCAGAAGCAGGCTGTCGGCTGAAGCTACGGCCAGATCCTTCGGCAGCTTCTTGAATAGACCCCTCAGTGTACTGTATGATTTAGCCACCGAGCTTCCTAAAAACATTCTACTAAGGTAGAGACAACAAGAGTCCAGACGGCTGTCTGGATGGGGCTTGTACCCTGGGTTCTGCATTGGCAACCCCCAACGTTGATTGTGTTTGGGGGATGCAGGGTGCCTTCTGAACCGCCACTGTAATAAATCACAGGCTTTGCCCTTCTGAAGCCTGTCATGTGTTTTACTGTTCTCCTAGTCGGTCATGCTGTGGACATTAAGGGTGCCTGCTTGCATATTCCAATCCTTCCATCACACCAACGCTATATGTGTTGTGCTGTGGGCATGAAATACTACCAGTTTGTTGCCCTTTCCTTTGGTCTGTCCAGAGTGCAAACGAGCTTGCCCCACTACTTGCTCTGGTTCATTCATAGGACATCAGAGAATAGTCAACATACGCCTTGTCTGCCAATGTCCTTCTAACTGTTTAGACCCTATAGATATTTGTTTTTAGTCCTGAACCTTCATAAGTCAGTGCTGGAACGGAGTTATCACTTTGAGAATCTAGGTTTTCTTCTACACTGCTCAGTCCAGGGTTTTTCCTTCTGCAGGGCAAACTTCTGACTCTTTGCTCCTATGTTCAGACTCTGCAGTCCAGAAGCTATCCAAGCCTCTGTTTTTGCATGAGGGTTCTAGACTTAAAGGTTGCCTCCTTGGAGGCAGTTCCATATACCCAATTCAAATCCTGATTATTGCAATTCAACATTCTGGCTTTGTGGGACATAAATTCCAAAAACTTGTGGATCGCCTCTATCTTTGTTCCCTATAGTAACCTCTCACCCTAATATGTTTTGAACAGAAAAAAATATTTGGAAGAAGGGTTTTGTAGAGAGGTATATAACCAATGCATGTAATGTCTGTAATTATGGTTGTATTAATATTAACACCAAGTCTGAAATTGGACTTATGGGGCATATGATTCTAGAAATGTTATCAATAATTTTGTATATTGCATTAACTGGATATATTTTTTATTGCATTTATTTGTATGTTCAATAAATGTTCATATATTTTACTTATGCATTGGTTATATACCTCTCTACAAAACCCTTCTTCCAAATATTTCTATTTGTGGGACATAAAGGCACGTTCTCTGCATAATCACATGTCTCTGACATCCGGGACCTGGGTATCCCTGGCCCGCTTGCTCTCAAATCCAGCCCCTATGTTGGAGAAATCCTTACTTACATCCATCTAGAAGATTCTCACAATGAATGCCTCAGAGCCTGGGGAGGAGTCCTGCACACCTGATGGGTGCTGGGGACTTGGTATTTAGATAAAGCTTGTCTCCCAATTAACATACTGGAGTTCAGTATGATTTGGTCAACCCTTTAATGATGGACCTCTCAACTGAAAGGTCATTGGACTTGGATTCAGTTGAACAAAGCCACAACAGCACAACAATGTATCAGTAATCAGGGAGTAATCAGAAGTTTAGCAGCTCAAAGAAAAATCAACCAGATTCTGAATTGGGCAGAGCTTTGTATTCCAGCCCCTTTACCTATACACATTGCAGGTGTGGATAATTGTCAGACGACTTTTTCCATTGTCAATGTCTGGACTCCAGGAAATTGTCTCTTCACCAGGAGGTATTTTATGACCTGTCACAGGTGGGGAATGCAAGAGGTGGTCCTCTAACAGGTTCCACAATAAAATTAGCAAGTTTATGTCAAGATCCTAGGATTTTCTTGCATTGGAAGTGGATGCTTTGCTAACTTTGTAGGATCAGGTCAACCTGATCTATGCTGTCCCTCCTCTGAAGCAACTTCCTAATTTGCCTCACAGGATCAAAACAGAGGACATTGCAGTGATATTCATCACACTGAGCTCACCACACTCAAATGTGTTGTAGATATAGTACTCAGACCTCATCAGATGCCTGGAAGACACTTTGCAGGTTCTCCCAGATTTCCCAGATCATTTGCCCAGATTGTGATAGATTTCTTTCTTATCCACCACTTCTTTCTCCTATTTTTTTAACTTAATGGGGCTTTTCTTCTTTCAGAAGTGACTGTGACTGTGTCACTTAATGGGTTATTAAACCCTCATTTGTTTTTGCACATATCTACTGCTAGCAAGCAGTAGATATATGCAAAACGATAAAAAAAACTAATACTTACTAATGAAGTATTAGTAGATGAAGATGAAGATAAAACCATGGACAGGCTTTTGGTTTTATAAGATGGGTTTTAGTTATTAAAATTATGTAGCATTGGAATCTGTTTCTAATTATTCTACTTTTAAGTCTATTACTTTAATTGCCAAACAGATTATGTGAGTTGGTGCAGGGATGTCTTTTCCATAGACTCCAAACGCTCTGCAGACATTGGAGTCACCAACTCTTAATAGGACAGATGTTCTCTAGAGAGAGAGACGATTAAGGGCTCGTTCGCGCCATTTGCATTCAGGCTGTGCTGGCTGTTTTCCCAGCAAAGCCCAAACACAAGACAAGGTATTTGGTCTTGTTATGCATAGTGACAGTTTACACCACCATGCCATGGTGTGCACTTAACAAAAGTATGACATGCAGTACTTTTTTTAACCGCACCACGATTAGCTCATAGAACATGTCACTTGTGGCATTTCAATAAAGTTCTAATAAATACAAAAAGAAACAGTGTGATGCAGCTCAGTCGAGCACATCGGCACTGTCTGTGCACACCAGATCAGACAAAGATTGTCTAATATTTATGGTGAATTCAAACTATTTAATTGCAACACGTTTTCTTTTTTTTGGTTTGTCACATTTGCTGCCCTTTGCATCCATTAATATGAATGAAAGCTGTCAAACTGTTTGATTGACGAAGGTAAAGTGATATATCGGTCCCATATTCCCATGGTCAAAATGGGTTAAATGTCATTGAAAACCGAAATATCTTTTCCCCTTTGACAATGAAGTTTTGCTTGATTTATTTAACAGAACATATTTTCAACAATACCTATTTTTAGAATAACTACCGTAATATCATGCCCTGTCACTCAATATATCATATCTAACACACATAGCACAGTGTGTTGATTGCATTGTAATGTGCGATTAATGCACTGAGCGCAATCGCACCTACCGCGTGTTCTGGTGTGTTGTGTTGCCATTCATTTCAATGGCACCCCATATGCACCTATCACCCACAGTTTGTACGCCTGCACTGGAATGTGCGGTACCCTGTGCATTCCACTGCAGTGGGACTTGGGTCACGACTTAATGACCAAGGACAAATGTGGGTCCTAAGATTACACCGGTTGAGAACCACTGGTTTAAAGGAAACCAGTTATTGCTGCCCTACTCCTAAAAATGCTATTTTCTGACTGTCATGTTAAAACGTTTACCCTCAACTCAGATGAACTAGCGGTGTTCATCGCCCGTCCCCGCCACATCCTCGCATAACGAATCTGCTACGATTCACCCCATGCACGGGTCTCCTGATAACCTTGCCGCTCCCTAGACGACATGGACAGGTTTGTGGCACAATCTCAGCCGGTCCGCTGCGCTCTCTCCTCCCCGTCAGCTCTGACTGACATGCGGCCTGACATGGAGGCCGAGGCCGAAAATGACATGGCAGAGGCTATTGAGCAGGGTGAGACAGAAGTGGTGCCACCCCTGCCCCATATTGATTACCAGCAACTGGCTGTCGTAGTAGCATCACATTTGAGGGCACAGATGGGGGCCATTATAGACGAATCCCTGAAGCTGCATATGGGGCCCCTTACAGCGGCCATAGAGGCCCAGACCACCAGGCTGCAGGCACTGGAACACCGCATAAGTGACCTGGAAGACCATTCAGCCCGGGCTGATAAATCACTGACTGAGGATCAAAAATCAATTCAATATTTACAAGACAAGGTAGACGACCTTGAGAACAGATCTCGCAGAAACAACCTTAGAATCATTGGGATCCCTGAATCGATTAAACCTATAGATCTCCAGCACTTTTGTTCCTCTATTATCCCCCAAGCCATGGGCATAACGTCTCACTGTGCGGTGGAAAGGGCCCACAGAATGGGACCACTCAAGGACACTGATAGACCCAGGCCGGTTATTGTCCTATACTTGGATTATTCTGATAAGCACCGCATTCTGCAAACTTACAGGATGCAACGCCAGTTGGTGGCGGGGGTCACAAGCTTTTACTTTTTGCAGACTATTCGGCTGAATTGTCTAAACTACACCGCTCCTTCCATGAAGTATACCAAACCCTCGTTCATAGATGGATCAAATTTGTCCTGGCATACCCCGCTGTCTTACGTCTAACAGACCCAGATGGTAAGCAAACCCGCTTCACATCTGCTGCCCAAGCCAAGGCATACGTTGACAGGCATCTGTCTGACCCTCATGGGCACTCCAACTCCCCACTCAAAAGCCCGCCACGTAAAAAGAAGGCCTGAACCCAGGGAGGCTAAGGCTTTTGTTGTCTCCCCAGCGGCCCAGCCGACCAGGCATTTTAAGTGCCGCTACGACCCAAGTTAGACTACTGCGGTTTTGCAGCGATATGTCTTATTGAGAACTTTTACGTTTCTATTGTTTTCTCTTTTATTGTCCGCTGCAATGGATCTCTCCCGAAAGTGGCGGGCGCAGCTACCGGAAGCTATCTGCCCCACTAATATAATGGGGGTGATTTACTAACCTAAACACACGCACGCACTAGGTGCGTGTGATTTTTACACAGCAAAACGTATTTATCAACCAAAAAGTCTCTAAAAGCATATTTCCACTAATGCCATATATGGAAAAATCATGCACATGATGCATATATAATGCTGCTTCACAGTTTAGACAAAAATGGTTAGCTCATGCATTTACATTCCTGCATTCATCAATGCAAGCAACACAATGTAGAGCTAATTTACACAACATCACCTTGCAATTCATGCAGGGCTTTGCACAACACACCTGCTGGGTGTGCACACAACAAAGGTGTCTAGATTCCACCAATAGATCATGCTGGGGGGGAACACACTACAGAGGTCTATACATGTTCGTGGCGTGTTTATAAGGTTAGTAAATCAAGCCCATTGGCTCTACCAGGGGTGGGACGTATCCCCCTACCTGATGACCGCCTCATTACACACCGTCATCTGGAAAAAAGGAAGTCACTGAAAGGTATATACACCTTCCTTACTTGTTTGTTCTATTTACTTCTCAGACTTTATGCGCTCCAGGTTTGGAGCTACAGTCCGTGTTTTGCCATATGGATGATAACCTCTCTCCATACTCTGCTTGTTGCTGTCCTGCCTAGTTGGATGCATCTCTCCTCTCTCTGTATCGTGGGACCTGAGGACCAGGGACGTTTCTGGAGTATCGGGACACCGGTAACCCCGGATAGGACTTACGTTGAAACCCTTTCCCGTGCACACCCCTCACTACAGATGCAAAAGCGGTCCATTACCTACCTGGGGATCTCCATACCTTGCTCTGCTAAAGACCTTTATTCCCTCAACTACAAGCCTATCATCACTAAAATAATCCAAGAACTACACACTTGGCGGGATTATCCCGTCTCTCTTCTAGGTAGATGCCATCTCATAAAAATGATAAGTTTTGCTAGATTACTCTACCCGTTGCAAACGATACCGCTTCTGTTAAAACACAAGGACATCCAACTCCTCCACAGTGCCTTCACGACTTTTCTCTGGAAAGGGAAGAAGTCGAGAATAGCCTTAAAAAAATTCCAACAACCGGTAAAGAATTTTGGCACCAATCTACCTAATATCAGGGTCTATAATTTAGCCAGCCTTTTCCGTCATGCACGAGACTGGATGCATAATACCTCCTTTTTCACGAATACCTCCCTAGAAAGCCAGCTGATGTCACTGTGGTCACTCTCTGGTGTCTTGAACACTCCTTTGAAACTCCTTCCCACACATATAAAAGATAACATCCTCCTCAGAGACACTATACTAGCATGGAGAGTCAGGAAAGTCAGGAAACTCTTACGTCTCCCCACGGTACTCTCTCCCTGGATGCCCCTCAAATCCACCCCGAATTTCACAGCGGGCAGGGAATCCTATGCTTTTCAATTGTGGTCCGCTAAAGGTATATCTAGTCTCAAGGATCTGTTTGACCCCGGGGGACACCTTAAAACCTTCCGTGATCTTCAACTTCAATATAATCTTCCCGCTACCCACACTTTCCCGTATTTACAATTGCGCCACTTTATCTCCCATCACCTTACTTCGCCATGGCGAGAGATAATAAATTCACCTATAGCACCTCTACTCTCATCTCCCCAGGTCAAAATGCCATTATCTCATCTTGCCAAATTTATCACCTCTTCTGTACTTGACTTCTCCAACTGTACGCCATCCCACATTAGGCGGTGGGCTGACTTACAATTATCTGTTGAGGAAACGTCAGTGATAATAGAACAGGGATGGGGACAGGTCCGGAAAGCTATAATAAACAAATCCTGGCGAGAAATATATTTCAAAATTGCACACAGAGCCTACCACGCGTTTAATATACCCCCAAAACTTAATACTACCTCCACCTGGCCTGTCCGAAATGCCACCACCCTCTGCCCGAGCTCACTCACTTGTTTTGGTCGTGCCCACACATACAGACTTTCTGGTCTGCCGCAGTGTCTTTTATGAATGCCCACTCAGGTATGGCAAGAACATTGTCCCCAACATTTTGCTTACTACATTCCCTTACTTCAACAGTCACCGGTAAACCCAATTACCCGACAAGTTGGGAACACTTGTGTCTCCTCACGGCTAAAAAATCCATTCTATGCAACTGGATAATACCAGAACCTCCATCCATAGATAATTTCCGCTCCCTGTTGTTCCGTTTACTGTTGCTAGACAAATTGGACACTAAGTTCAATCAAATACGCACCAGCAGATTTTTTGCCACCTGGACATCTTTTATTGCGGCTGAATTAACCTTGGAACAGCTGCAAGACTTGATGTCCATTTTTCGTTTCTCCAAATGGTACCTGGAAGCGAAACTAACTAACTCCCTGGGCCCTTTAGACATCCTATGAATTAAGGTTCCTCCACATCAACCTGTTCTCTCACATATTGTTCCCATGATTTCATGGTATATATACATGAACACATTAGCCCCGAGGTCCCCCACGAATACCGAAATGGTGATGAGGTTGTCTACCACCCAGTTCTTGACTGTTCTGGCTCCCTCGTTAGGGACGTATTATGGCTATAATACAATTTCTATGATATGCTGTTATGGTTTGTTCTGTGTTACATTCAATGTATCTTGCTATGCAACTTCTTCAGGTGCGGTCTGCGTACTGGTGCCTGAGTCGTGATAACTGCCGATCATCACGCATGTATGTATTATCTAATGCTTAATAAAAATTGACATGCTTAAAAAAAAAACTTGTACCCACTCAGTACCTTAAATCATTCATACAAACAAGACATGTCAAATTTGTTTCCTTGCAAATGGATATTCGTATGAATTTCATTAAATTCGGACATTCTATCCAAATTTCATTCAAAATGAAACTAAATCAAAATTGTGACTTTTCTCTGGCCAATCAGATGGTATGTGTGGCTGTTGGGGGTTGCATTATAGGGACCGTCATATGACTTCCTGCTGTGGATCTTTCCGAAACAAAAATTCAGACGGATACGAAATCTGAATAACAAACTGGATTCGATATTTTAAAAATGAAAGAAATAAAAATCCACATCAAACCGAAACGAAACAAAACTTTTTTGTGGGGTTATATGTCTAATACAAACAAAGTGTGCAGATAAGGATTTCTCATTCCATTATGACATTATTGATCTGCACTCTTCTTCCAGGTCAGTTAAAGCCAGGAGATTAGCACAACAGCCAGACAACTAGTATTTTCAGTAAAAAAAGGACAGCAATGGCAGCTCCCATATTTCTCTCAAGACAGATTTACTTTAAAAGGCCAGTCTGCCTTCAGTCATGAAGCCTCACATCTCTTGCTGCATTTTTCTTAATAGAAAACTCAACAACTGTTAAAAGAGGTATAACATATATTACTGTTACCTTGTCATTTAATACTATTACAATCCCTTTTCTAGTTCTACTTGCAGCCTGCTTTGAGTTTGTAAAATTGTCAAAAATGTAAAAGTCACTCCCTTGTAACCTTGGCAACTAGAGGATTTTGCACATTGACTGTATAATGCCCCCAAAATATGATATTCTGCCCCTATAATAAGCTCACTGACTGTCCTAGCCATGTTTCTCCTATTACAACACTGTGATAATAGCCAGGAGGCCTTCCTATTTATCACTCATGATCAGTGTCAGGACAACGATGTCGCAATACTTCTACCCTTTCACCTACTGGGTGGCAGATCATTGGCCTTCTCTTGATGGGACAGGGGGTAAAATCTATTAAACATATTCAAAATATTGTCTCCTTTAGCAGTATGCTATTCGTGTTCTTTTACCTATGCTCATATCAATATCTGTACTTCCTTGTCTGCCAATAGCCTGGGGTGATCACTGCATGAAATGGCTCCCTAAATTAGGAAATACTGTATTCACGATGCATCTCTTGACCAGCTGTATGGTATGTCTTTTAGTAGGGTTTTGTGCAGCTGACTGCTTTAATAAAAATAGAAAGATCTCATTAGAAGGTTCTATTCAGTGAAAATGCATTATATTTTTACCCCAGTGACACATTTTATATTTCAGATTATTATTATCTCTCCATTTGTCACTCTCACATTCATGCTTTAATGCATCCGCTTCCTTAATAAAGGTGCATCATATTGTGTTAATCTTATTCATACACAAATTCCCTAGATTAGGTTAGCACTGGCTAAGAGCCCATTCACACCACCTCCAGATCACCTCCAGACTAGACCAGATTGTTTCTGGACTTAAAATGCATCCCAATGTTTTCCTATGCTCTTCTTGGCCTCAGTTCATACCATCACAGTCAGTTTCAGACCAGACCAGAAAAATACTGTGTGTCACATTTTGTCTGGTCTGGAACGCACTGTAATGCGCACAACTGCATCAAAAACACATCAAAAACACAGCACAAATGCAACGGAACGCAACAGGGATTTTTTTGTTTTTTTTTGGGGGGGGGGGACTGGTTTGGATGATCTCATCACCCCTGGACTTCCTGCTTCTGTGGAGAGAGAGATTTGTGAAGATAGGAACCATGATGGCTGAAGTGGACACCAAATTATTTGTAGAACTTGTGGAAGCCTGCCCAGAGCTGTATGATCTGAGGCATGGACAATATAAGAACAATAATAGGAAGATGGACAAGTGGAGAGGCATTGCTGCCCATGTTGTCCCTGGCTATGAACATTTGAGCAGCTCTGAACAGAACAACTGTGGTAAGGTCATGTCTCTTATGTGCAAGCATTGTCCTGCTCTTTTCCTGGCTATCTGTAGGTCTTGCAGAGGTCCCACAGCAAGACCCGAAATTGAAGGCGTAAAAAATGCATCAAAAACGCAGCAAAAAAACGCAATACAGTGCGTTCCAGATCTGGCCCAGAAAATGGTGTGAACCTGCCCTAAAAGAGTACAAAGGAAATCAAGAGCACTTAGATGACAATAAAGGTTAAAAAAAAGAAGGCGAAAACAGTTTTAAATAGAATGGCAACTGTTTGGGATGCACATAGCTTCAGAAAATAAAATGAGTACTTAGTTCTACTTTAAAGTTGTCCAAACAGCATTCCTCATATGCAAATTCAATTCACTAACCAAGCAGAAATGATCTTTTAGCCAATTTTATGGCAGTAAAGCAAAATCTGATTAATTTCTGTGGGTTACACTTTTCTCAGACTATCCTCGCTCTGTGCACTGCTATATTAAAAAAGGCCAAAATTAATTTTATGTGAGACTAATTTTTTCTCTTTTTTTAATAACATATAAAAGAATAATAAACACTTTCTAAAAAGGTACCCCATACATAGCGATAAGAAGCTGGTGGTTATAGAATACCGCGCTGTGAAGAAAATCATTATTCTTCTTCTTAGTCCCTAAGGAAAGAGGTCCAATATGATTAATTTGTAACTATTAACTGGATAGTCAATTATGTTCTGCAGTTGTATTAATATTTGGACTGCTATGATTACTCAGAAAAGTAAAAAGTAAGTGATAATTCTATGCAAGTTCATCCTACGTATCTGTTATCTACCTCTAAACAATAAATCCTGTTAAAATATATCCCGCCAAGCTTTTTTTTTTTTATTATTTGTTTATCTGGCCATAGCAGAGATGTTCAAATGGTATGGTACCTTAGGGATTTTCAAATCACCTTCCTGGCCTGCATATGCATTCAGCAGCATGATATTTAAAAGACTTTGCATGATGCTTAGAGGTTATACGTTTAAAAGAAATTAGATTTACTTTTACATTCAGGGTATAGGCTTTCTAATAATTACAAGTTCACAACAAATAGTAAATAAACTTTTCACTTTATCTCTGTAGCTCAGCTACCCCTCTCCGTATTATAGGCAAAGGCAGTCTGCTAGCTTTCTGATCTGTAATGTAAACACAGAGCAGGTCCACAGAAGGGGGGGAGGAAAATAAGTGCTGAGACCTCACTGGAAGGACTTCACTGCTTATTGTGTGGACTTTGAAGATTAGCTGCTCCATAGTGGCTGTGACTACAGAGGTCAGTGATGACTTATTTTAAAAGGTATTTACTGCTTGTTAAGATTAAGTAAATATTTGAATGTCTTTAACTTGGACACAGTCCTACTTTAAGCCCCACCCAAGAGGAGCCATTGTTTTATCTCTTGCACTGACCAGGGCTGCAAAGCTTAAAACAGCTCTATGCAAGTTAACTATTGACTCTATAATTAGGTTGTTTCTGAGCTATAAACCAACCATCAGGAGGCACAACTGATTATTTCATATAAATAAGTTGCTTGCATTGTTCCTCATACAAACTTATGAGGAAAAAAAAATGTTTTTCTAATAAGGTGATTACATATCCCTGCCGTTTTATTAAACTAGTGCTTTATGTTTACACCTTAAATTGCTTTCATACATCTACATTTCATTACCAATTATACTTCCTATATTAATGTAAGATTAATCGTAGAGTTAGCATAGGTTGAGCTAACATTATCTAAAGATTACTATCTCTTGTGGGTGAAAATCAATTACCTTTAGGAATCATTGGCATTTAGTGGGTTAAAAAAATCTTATCACAATTTATTATCTAAACATGGTAGGTTGTTGGAAAGAAAGTAAAGATTCAACACGATGCCTGAAAAGCAATGTAAGGATTCCAGGCATTGGATTTTTAAGGCAATAGTACTCACTGAATCCTGAGCATACGGAAGAGGTAGATGCAGTCATATTCCAGCAGTTAATGTTTAGATTGCTTGAGTAGATTGCTTCAGTCTTACTAGTAGCAGCAGATTGGCTGTAAAGCTTTTTCTCCCTTCCCTCATCCTGTTAATTTCTACGTCTCCTAACTGGACAGCTAAAAATACGTTCTCCAAAATGCAAGACAAACAGAGGCTCCAGAGCATGTGTACCCACAGTGGAAGCTCACTTGAAACTTTCTACAACTGTTAGGCTCCGATATATTTCTTAGCTCCTTAGCACAACCCACTGAACCTAATTGTATGGGATTTGTGGGGTTAATAAGTATTCATAACTCACATTGTTAACCCACTCTGGAATTAATAAATTTTAGCTGGCAGAAGCAATTAACACTGTGCAATTAGATATACCTGTATACTTCTAAATGAGCATTTGACTGTTCACCCTCAACAGAACCGCTGAGAATGGACAGGATGAACCTGGGCTTCCCCCAAAAAAGGCAAAAGCAATACAAAATATTATACTTGAATATCACCTAAATAAATTAACCAGCAAAAATAAATCCTTTGGTTTGTTGATGCAATATAAAGAGTAAATCTTGAGTAATCCTCATGTTTGTTTACACATCTGTCACTGCACCATCACCAGGTGCACGTCAGAGAATAGATGGAATATAAGGAGCCAGACAAAGACAATTTTAATTTCAAACTTTTAATGAGGCAGAGTGCACTTGGCTTGAGACCTGTAAAACATAAGGAGATACACTGCCAATCTCTGGTATATTGTAGAGTCAACCAGCTTACCTCTTTCATTGAGGAAAAAGCAGAGCATTTAGCAGTATATATTAGGGGGGTTTGGGAGGATCAATTTCAGAACAATAGTATGATAAGAAAAAAAACTTTCCTCAAGTTTCATTTATGACCTCAATAAAGAGGTATATTTTGTATATCTAAGAACATTTATAACTTGATTTAAACACAGAAGAAAGTGTGCATACTGCACTGCTGGTAAGCATGTTGATATAATCCAAAAGATCTCTAATCAAACTTTTAGACTTTCTCAAACCAGAGATATATTTGATGAATAATTAAATATACGGTATATATATTATATATGTTCTTGATAACAATGGTTATTCTTTAGTCACATTGTTTAAATTTTTTGTAGAAGAAACTGTTGCTGCAACTGTTCAAGCATATCTGTCAGGGTTATTGTTTGTTCCAACCCTTGTCACATGTGCCAGACAACTTTGTCTGCATGAAAATGTAGGAAAATATAAATAATAACAAATTGAATTCATCTGAATACTAGCAATATATGTATTAAGCAAATACAGTTTTTAGAAAACAATATACAGTATAACATATGTTGTTTTACATCGTTAGTCTTTACAAATTAAATTCATCTTTGTATCTCTACCTACCTTGTTTTCACATAATTTAATTTAACCCTTTGAATTATTTTACAACTGCAAAGTTTGTATTAGAAAAAAAGACAGTAGCATGTATTCCAAGTCAAATGAATATTACATAGCTGTGTACCAAATAGTGATGAGTAAATCTATCAGTCTTGCCTCTGTGTTCATTTTATTGGGGATCAACAAGCCTCCCCGTTAACTCTTAAAGAGGTCTGATGCTGTGGAAGCTGTGCCCAAAAAAGGCAGAGGGCAAAGCTCTGGGTGCCAGTAGGCACCCTGCAATTAGTCTCTTCCCCTTTACTGACTTACCATGCTATGTTCTGCTCTGTGTCTGTGTGGAGATGGCTATTTGGTAGAGGAGCAGGGCTTTGTTTCCTCATGTTACACCTGCTCCTCTGATCACTGATAGCCTGAGGACAGATCCACAGAATAAATAAAGCAGGGAGATACTTGCAATGCTGGCCCCCAGGTTTAGCTTCCTCCCTAGCAAGCATTTGAAAAAACAATGAGCAGAACACCAATGACATCACCAAATTAGCGGTCAGAGTCACAAGTGCCTTATATGATATTACACTGTACATGTACAGTTAAAAGGCACACTTCAGGAGTAGCGTTGGGCTCCATGTTAGAGTCGAAACAAGACATCAGCAATTTGTGTGTTTGGCGAACACACAAACTATCAGGGTGTTCAGCGGGCTGTTCGTCCGCCGAGCGCCCCACAAGGAACTGCGCACTGAACAGTGCCTTGTGAAGCCCTGACTGGCTAAAGCCTTGCACCTGACCACAGGTCGGGTCCAAGACTTTTCCCAATCATGGCACAGTGCACTGAAGAGCCATAATTGGGCAAAGTAATGATGACTTCGTCCAATCATGGCTCACCTGTCAGGTGCCGTACAACTGTAAACAGTTGAGCGGAGCTAGCCTTTTTGCTGGCATCTGTCAGGATGCCATTCTGCAGCAGGAGTTCGTCTGCAAGCTGACGAACTCCTGCTGCAGAATTTTTTCTTGTTTTATTTTCTATTTAGTCGAGTCGTCATTGTCATGGACAATGCTGGACGTCATGATTGACCCTGGATTACGTCGGTGGGTCCATTTTTCTTGGGGGGGAGGGGGGGTTAATAAAATACATGTCTTTTGTTTTTTTTTCAATTATAGGATTTTTTTTCTAAAGTCTGGTGTC
This sequence comes from Nanorana parkeri, assembly GCF_000935625.1. Taxonomy (NCBI): domain Eukaryota; kingdom Metazoa; phylum Chordata; class Amphibia; order Anura; family Dicroglossidae; genus Nanorana; species Nanorana parkeri. Next base: position 294,421 of record NW_017307855.1, read on the forward strand.
TTTTTTTTTTATTTAACCCTTTCGTGAATGGGTAGGGGAAAAAGTACCCCTTACTCATTCACAAGGGTGCCCACACCCCCACAACCAACACCCCAGGGCTCGTGGGGAAGAGCCCATTGTCCCCATCGGCACGGGGACAAGGTGCTTTTCCAGGGGCGACCCTGGAAGAGCACCCTTCTAGTGCCGAGGGCATGCGGCCTGGCATGACGGAGGGGGGCGCTCGCTCGTCCACCACCTTTCCTGCCCTGCCAGGTCTCTACTCGGATCAAGGGTCTGGTTGGGAATTTTAGGGGGGACCCCACATCTTTTTTTCCCCGTTTTTGGGGGTGGAATTCCTCCTTAAAATTCCTACCAGACCTTAAGGGCCTGGTATGACTTTGAGGGGGAACCCCACACACTTTTTAAAAAAAATTGTAACTTGGTGTCCCTCCTAAAATTCCTACCAGACCTGAACGGTTGGGAGGGGGAACCGCACGCTTTTTTTTCTTTAGAAATGTAATTTGTTTTCTTTATGAATGTCATTTTTGCTGCAGCAGGTTCTATACATTGTTCAGATGTGCCACTTTACAAGTTCAAGGGTACCCCCCAGGTATGATATTAAAAGGAATTTTTCATTTTTATTGTTTCACTTTAAGTGATGTTAAAATCACTGCTCCTTTAAAAACGATATATTTTAAAAGTGTTTTTTTCATTGAGTACCCGAATTACTATATACTTTTTATGGCCAATAACTTGCATATAAGCCTTCAAAATGGGGACAATTGATTTTCCAAGTTCTGGCCCCATAGACTTTAATTGAGTTCGAGTTCGAATTCAAACTTTTTCCATGTTCTAATGTTGGAATTCAAGCCAAACTCGGGTCTGTTCGGCCCATCACTAATCAGGAGGTGAACTACTATTTTTTAGTAGTTCACCTTATTTTAGAAGACAAAAGGTACATTCTTCAGGGTACAGCTCAGGCACAATTAAAATTTTTAGATTTTGTCTATAAGATAGAAAATCTTAAATGTTGTAATTTAGGTTTACTTAAAAATATATTATAAGTCATGATGCCCCTAAGCAGCAAATCAGCCAATGAAAGTAAATGTCATTAGACAAACTCCATATAAAAGTATAGTTTGGCGACAGTTGCTGTCTATATATTGCTTTTATTTTTGGCAGCTGTCATCGGTTTTTTCCATGTTTTAATATGTAGTACAATAGAGGACTTCCTGTACATCACAGTTCACACACACAGGCTGACAGAAAGGTTAATCAGGGAAAATGTAAAGGTATCTTAGCAAGGATAGAGAAAAGAAAAACATAATGTAAGAGAAAATATTTGAAAAATGCAAAGACCAGTTAGTAAAAATGTAATTTGCAAATTTTTAACTTTAAAAAATTATGCACTTTAAAACATGCTAAGTTGAACAGTGGCTCCCAGTGTGCCTAATTACTGGACAGTGCTACACAACTCATGTTCTTTCTGTACAATATACCTTTCCTACTTATTACATAGAAAAAGACTGCAAGGATATACTTACTTGGCTACATTTATGAAAAAAACAAGTGTG
>NW_017307855.1:296833-308773 GCF_000935625.1 Nanorana parkeri
TATGTATATAAAACGATATACTGAAATATATATATACCACCGATCAACCATAATAGTTTGACCACCCACCTAATAACGAGTAGGTCTCCCTTTTTCTGCCAAACAACCCTGACCTGTTGAGACTTGGACTCTACTAGACCTCTGAAGGTATGCTGTGGTATCTGGCAGCAAGTCGTCGGTAGCTTTGTAGGCCAAGTCAACACCTTAAACACGTTGTTATGTTTCTCAGATCATTCTTGCACCATTTTCGCAGGGCACATTATCCTGCTGAAAGAGGCCACTGCCATCAGGGAATGGGTGTACAGCAACAATGTTTAGGTAGGTGGTACATGTCAAAGTAACATCAACAGGAATTACAGGACCCAAGGTTTTCCATCACAACCTTGCCCAAAGCATCACACTGCCTCTGCAGGCTTGCCTTGTTCCCATAGTGCACCCTGGTGCCATCTCTTCCCCAGGTAAGTGACGCACATGCAACCGGCTATCCACATGATGTAAAAGAAAATGAAATAGATCAGACCAGGCCATCTTCTTCCATTGGTCCGTGGTCCAGGTTTGATGCTCATGTGCCCATTGTAGGTGTTTTTGGCAGGGCACACGGGCTCAGCATGGGCACCTGGACTGGTGTGCTTGTTCTACTTTTGCTTTATAATGTGTATGACTTGTTTATACGGAACATATATCTATATAAAATGAACAGATTAAAGTTGCAGAAATCTAATGTCTCTTCATTCAGTGTGGTATATATGACAAGAGTCAAGAAGCTGTCTTAGAAGCAACTACTTTGCAATTTACAGTTGCACATACAATTTCTTCAAACGTTTATTTTCATATTTAAGTTTCAGGTGGCAGAAGATACCTTAATGAAGGTTATCAAACTCACCTTTAAAAGATATCTATGCAGTTTATAAAGATGATGTGGGGTGCATGTAGCCATGGCTAAACCTGATCCCTGATTGCCAGGATGATGTGGTGCTCTCTTTTGGCCTGATCAAAAATGATCAAAGCCCACCTGAATGGAAGCTAAAATACTAAGCATCTGTGCATTCACTACACGTGTATCCGTAAATCTGGGATAACCATATATCTGTGGTATCCACATCCTGGGGGGAGAATTTATCAAAACTGGAGCAAAGAACATCTGGAGCAGCTCTGCATGGCAACCAATCAGCTTCTCCCTTCTGACAAATAAGTGTTGTCTCCTACACTATTTGTGAACAAAGTATAGTATAAGCCCAATGTTAAAGGATAACACAGTCTCATTCATGTCCCTCTTCCTCATAGCAGGGGAAAGTGTCTGTTTACAAAGGTTAGGCATTTTATTATGTCAGTGTTACACTGTAAGCAGCTTCGATTTGACAGGGTAGCACCTGCTGGGAGCCGCAGTCAATCAACATCAATCATTTTCTGGAGAACTGGTGACCAGTCATGCCACCAGAGGGGTTAGTGTTTGATTGTATGTATGTGTATACAGTCAGTGCCACTGAAATGGTTGGTGTGCACACAAGTGGCTCCCACCTATACACCATTTCACTGATGCTGACCGTGCCTGTTAGTGGCATCCCCCTAAATGAGGCAGCACGAGGTCGTTGCCTCAGGTGTCAACTCTTTAACGACCAGCTGGGTGGTGGTGAGGGGGGTGTCTACAGTGCCCCAGGTTGATAAGAGCTATTAGTAACCTCTGATGCTCTGTGTGCAGTCACTATTTGCCAAAAGCTGAGTGGGGAGGCTCTGGCTTGCATCCCGTCTAGCTCCTGGCTACCAGTGACATCAGTGAGCTGATACAAGAATGCGGAAGTGATGTATTATAGAACACTTCCACATTCTTGCAGGGGAGAGGGGTGATTTTGCATGGAGACTGTGATTGTGGCATTTTAGTGAGTAGAGACAGTTCAGATGGGTAACCATGCAGGTAGATGCGGATTGGAGGAAATGTCCAATTCCTATTTTTGTCAATTTCTCGTTCCTACTGGTAGAACGTTAGAGTGCGTTGAGAATGATTGGCATTTGTTGGAGCAGTCTTAGAATGTGTGCTCACCCAAGGCCATCCAAGCCACACCACAGTGGCCAGTTTCTGGCTTCCAAGGCAGCCCGCCTGGCAGTTTGTAGACACCATCTTTTGCACCACATAGCTGAAGCTGTTGCTTGTGCTTAGGAGACATTTTGCCAGGGTATAAATGATGAGGTGAGTCCTAACCCTGTGAGCCTACACATGGTTAGGACTCAGTGTTTCAATGAATGAACAAAGCGCTAGGGGTTTGTGAGCAAAATCAGTGTAGGTGGCTTGTATTGGGTTTTGAAGGAACTTTGTCCCTTTGACGGGGCAAAATTACAGAGGGGTCTATTCACAAAGCTGCCGGGGGCAGCCGAGTGAATGACCGATCAGAAGTGAAGTGAGCCGAACACTGTTCGGCTATTCACTTCAGGCTGGTATGGCTGATTTCAGCCGTATATCGGCTGAAATCAGCCGTACATCGGCTTGCTTCGTGTGGATTCGGATCAGCCGAACATGAATTTAATTCTCCATGCTTCTCCCTCTGTTTCAGAAAAAGCTTCTCATCTCTTCTGCTTCAGCAACAACAAGAATTTTCTTGTGTTTTTGTATCTTTTCGCTTTTGTTTTATTCATGCTTTTACATATGTGTCCCGGTCGAACCCCCCTTTGCAGTATTTTTTTATATATCATAAAAAGGGGAATAACCTAAGTGACAGAGCAAGATTTTGGGAGATTTATGGGCTGATTTACTAAAGGAATTGAAAATCTTCACTCAAACATAAGTGCAAATAGTCAGTTCAATTATCAGATCAGGTTAAAGGCATCGGTACATGACTTGGTATTCAAACTGTACAGTCAATAACAACAATGTAATAGTCTAACAATTTTTGAGTGAAGATTCTTAACTACTTTCTTGAATCAGCCCATTTCTCTCTGCTTTGCATGAACAGAGATTCTCAGCATAGACTGAAAGCCAAGAATATGGAGGAAACTGCAGTTGTACAGACAAGACAAATTAAATTTTTGAATATTTAACAGGATTTGTTAAAATTATCTCATTGTCTTGGAGCAGCTAGAGGCCAATAAAGATTTAAGTTTATGCATTTTGTTTTTTGATTAGTATTCTGTTTTTCCACTAAAAGATACTTCAAGCAGCTTTTGCTCCAGTTTGAAATACTAAAATAATATGCTTTTCACTACAGAAAATGTAGAGTTATTAAGCTGCAAATCATATAATACTCTGTTTAGCTCTGTTAGGGTACCAGGATTATAAAAAAAAAAGCTTGGGAATATTTTAATTACCACATTTATTTAAGGCAACTTGAGTTTTGCTTGAATTTCCCCTTTAAATATACAAAACCACACATGCATACAAGTTTACATGATGTCACGTACTAATGTATTTAACAACCTTGTTAAAGCGAGCACAGCTAATTAGAATTTCATGTGCTGTAAATGGAGATTGACATTTGAATATTGCACACGATTTGGACATTTGGAGCAATGTTGCCATAGTGCCTGTTATTGCTAGTGTTCACTCTGGGCAAAACTGATACAAGTGATGGATTTAATTGACTTATTTAGATTCTCAGTCTGCTAATCTGTGTCTACTACAGGCAAAAGGAAGTATTAGTTTTCTCAGTATAAAATTTAATTAACATAATTAGTGGGTTGTACACAAGAGCTCAGTTATATGGAAATAAACATGCATTGTGCCGAAAATAGCTCTATCTCATGTCATGTTCAGTTTGTTTATACAGTTTGTATAATAACATTGTAATTTCATTTTAATTTAAAAAATAATAGTATCATCAATTTAGTGAATAAGCACTGCATATGGTAGTTATAAATGGACTTTGCAACCAATGTATGCTTTCATTCTTTTCATGAATGGCATAAATAGTACTCAGTTTATATAAAAAGATAAGTGTAATCTCTTGCATGTTTTGTTCCTTTGTAATGCCAAGACAATAGCCTATACACAAATATCTTTTCATAAGACTCCATTAAAAACATAATTAGTAAGCGGTTATTAAGAGCAAAATGTACATGTGAAAATCCTAGTGGAAATATTTTAATATAAATACAGTCTTTCCATTTTTTTTGTTTAAAAGAATGTATTAAAAGGAATAGGATTTTTTTTCTAGAGATAAAGAAAAAAGAAAAATCAAAAAGAGCTTTCCAATATAAGGGAACAGTCTTCCACAGGCTGACATTTCACATTCAGCTGGTAACTGACCTTAAAATGCCTCTATTTAGAATTTGAATCATTTAATGGTGGAATGCTTACACCTTTTATCTGGGGAGATTTGCCCATATCTAGGCTTAAAGACAAAATCTTTATTATTATTGTTATTATTGTTGTTATTATTATTAGGGCTTTTTTGGATAGAGCAGGGAAGAGTAAGATATTTCATCTCATTACCTGTCAGACAGTCTCTCCAATAGGGGCACATACGAAAATACAATTATAGTAGTGTGGGTATGGGTTAGAACTTTTAACAATGTTTTTATTACTGTCTGTGCTTTCCTGGAAAGAAAGTGAGAAAAAAATCTCCATAGTTGAGCCACAAACATACATTTAAACCTGACAGCTAATGTATATCTTCCCCACTCAAACCAAAAGTAGAAAACAATATTGGCTTGAGATAGGTTTTAACTACTGCCATGGATCAGTCTTTTACGTTCTAAAAAAATGTTTTTGTGAAGTCCACAGAAATTGATTTTTCTTCTTTTTATTTCAAATGATTAGCCAGCTGGTAGCCTTTTTTTGCATAACCCAGGCAGTCACAAAGAATCCTTAAAGCTTAACTCCAGGCAGATATAAAAGGAACATTTATGCAGCTTCATCATCGATAATAAATCAATATATTTATTTTTTTGTTAAATGGAAGCAGTGAAAGTGCCTGGATTTTGACTCAGTATCAGCCACACTTGGTCTTTATCAGTCTGTACAATAGAATATAAAAAAGGGGAAGGAGAAGCAGCACAAAGAGCCAGTCAGGTGTGCTGAAGTACAAGAAGGAGGAGAAAGCAGAGTGACAGAAAGATGAGCTCATCGGTGTGCTTCTTCTCCTTTCACTGTCTAGTAAGGGAGTGGGGAGGGGTCCATAAATTGAAAATGAGCAGCAGCAGAAAAAAAAATAGGTCCCCTCCCCAGCTAAACTGGGCTGTGCTATGTGTCATTTTCAGTAATGGATGGACAAAAATACAAATCCTTTTAGCAAAATAAAAATACTGGTACATGCAGTGTGTATTTATTCTGTGCATTTATTTATTACAGGTATTTATATAGCGCCAACAATTTATGCAGCGCTTTACAGTTTGCACATTCACATCAGTCCCTGCTCTCAAGGAGCTTACAATCTAAGGTCCCCATCTCACACGCATACATACAGGGCCAATTTAGACATGAGCCAAGTTACCTTCCAGCATGTCTTTGGAGTGTGGGAGGAAACCGGAGTACCTGGAGGAAACCCACACAAGCACAGGGAGAACATGCAAACTCCTTGCAGATAGTAACCTGACTGGGATTCGACTAACCACTAAGCCACTGTGCTGCCTATTTAGATGTTTGCATAGAATTTAACCAGTTAAATTTCAGGGCTTCCACTGCTTTTATTGTCTTGGACACTAAAATGTAGTATTGAATACATTCAAACTGTTTCTGGATCTTCCTGATTTTGATGCCCGATCTCAACCCATATTTGTTTGATACAAATGTTTGCACTTAAACTAAATCCCATGTGATCCTTCATTGTCTATCTTCATATTCTTGTGTATGCATTTATTGATTTACTGCACTTTTGTACATTGTAATTATGGTTTTTTTTATGTTTTTAAACATTATCTAACATTATTTACTCTTAAAAATAACAATCGAAAATGAAATTAGCTAGACAACTGAAACTAATCTGTGCTAATGCATAAATATGCTTGTTTTCAAAATAATTAAATGTGAAAACGTTGTATGATTATCTTTTACATTTAAATCTAGAAGCAACATATATTGCTTTTTTTGTAATCTTACCTTTGCATAAATAGTAAACATAATTACAAATATATTTAATTACAAACATAATGCTTTATATCCACTGTTGAACTTTAGAACTCTCATATTTCCAAATTATTGTAAACTAAAAAAAGTGCCCAGAAGACTACATTAAAAAATTAGAAAAAATGTTGTCTGGCAGCTGGTTTCAGAACATAAGGGACAAAACTGCCTACTGCCTCAGGTGAGCGTTAACACTTTTATGATGACTTTCACAACAGTCAGTGGAAAAATTTAGATTTTAGTAGACTGTTTAAACCCTCCTATGCAGCATTCCAAACCTGAGCCAACTTTTTACAGAATGTTTACAACCCAAGCCATTCAAATTCAGACAATAAGCTAAATATACAACTGAAATATACAGTATGTGGCCTATTTAGCCTGTCATTGGAATATTAATTCTGTAGAGGACTTCTGATTCCCACACCTCTGCTACAATACAAAGTCGGGCAGATAATATATTGTAGAGAACAAGTGTTCGCTATTTGTTCTTTACGTTGATTGGATTTAATATGGAAAAACGTAGCTCGGCTACAATTACTAGATTGTAAGCTCTCACGAGCAGGGCCCTCCCAACCCTATTGTTCTGAAATTGAATTGTACTGTAAATTGTATTGTAACTGTACTGTCTCCACTATTTTGTAAGGCGCTGAGCAAGTTGTTCGCGCTATATAAATCCTGTATAATAATAAACTACAGTGCAGATGCACACATTCATTCTTTGATGCATTAGGAGGCTATCTGGGGACCTTAAAGCTAAACTCCACCCAAAACTTAACTCTGTTTTGGATAAGGCAGAAATGTTTTATTGCTTGTCAGGTACACAAACAAAAACACACATTTAGGAATCTCACAGCCTCTTTGAGACACCAAGAAGAGAATGTCAGTATTATGTGGTTTTACTTGCATGACTACACATCCTACCAAGCCTACAGGCAGGTTATGATGACTTTAGACCTCCCAAAGGTTTCAACTTTATAGGACAATGGGCTCCCGCCAGTCCCCTTATCCCCTCCCTCCTTCCCCTCTCCCCCTACCTCTCCTATCCCCTCCTGTCCCCCCAGAGCACCCTCTCATTTCTTATTTCCTTTCCCCTCTCTTCTTTTTTCTCTTATGAGTCTTTCATCCTCTGCCTTTCCTTTTTGCTTCAATCTTTCTTGCTGTGCTTTCCTTTAATCCTTTTTCTACTGATATTTTAAACCTTTTGCCAGAATGGTCTTCCATTTCATGGATACAGTTTAAGCGCTACTGAGTATTTTAGCTTGTTACTGGGGCTCACTCTATGTATGAGAAATTTTGCCAAGTGATAAAACTGGTAAGTGAGGGAAAATTAAAATGAAACTCAAATTTGTACTTTTGTTTAGTTATAAAACCTTGGGGGAAGCCTTACATTTTTTAGCTTAAGAAATAGTGGGGTCAATTAATTTTCAAATAAGTAGTAGGATTGTTCATCAGTTGTGGGAATTCAGCCTGATAATACCTATTATCCACAATTACCATCCTTCTGCCTTATTGAATCGTTGGGATTATAATAGTAACATTTAACTGAACAGCACTAAACTACTGTAGGATTAATTATATCTTTAATTGAATAATAAGCTATGTGTGCTTTGTATGATGCTTGAAGTTACCTTTTTTAATACATTGGAATGAATGCTGGTCACTAGCAGATTTCTTTGTGACTTTAAAATCTAGTAATATTTATATTGTAAAACTATTTTTCTACCTGTAGCTTATTATTAAAACTTGCATCTCTGAAATACATCACTAAAATAATTATAGTGTATCTAAAGGCAACAATTATGTTTTTGTGTGAATGGAGTCATGGATGATTTTAAAAAACAAATTCCTGTCTGTGTTCCATTGGGAAGCTTTCCCTTTACTTCCAATACTAGAGACACAATAGAACATAAGCAGTAATCTATAAGGGCTTGTTCATACCAGCAGCTGCACTCACCGCCGGGCTGCTGATGAGTGTGTGCCCAGACAGTGCAGATGCACTCTTTTTTTTGTTAAAACTTTATTGAAATGCCACAAGGGACATTTCATTAAGTTAAATGGGCTCAGCACGGTGTTATGTACTGCGTCTTACTGTGGTGTGCTTAAAAAAAGTACTGTATGCTGTACTTTTTTTAAGCGCACACCACCGGAACACAGTGATGTGAACTGTCACCACCCATGACAAGTCAAATTGACTTGTCTTTTCTTTGGGCTGTGCTGGAAAAAATGGCCAGCCCCAATGCAGATGGTATGAACAAGCCCTTAAAGGAGTGAAGAGAAAATGCTGTCTTACACAATTGTCACTGGAACAAGTGTCCACACTGAAATATTTTCCTCCACCTTCTGTTCCAGTGACAACAGTAACAATTTGTATTTCCTGTCTCTTTTTGCCCAGGACAATAGTCACAATGACAGATAGAGAGGGTATATCGCACCAGCGGTGAAAAAGAAATGAGATAGAATTCTTAATCCTTCACTACTCTAACCAAATTTTTTTTAAATAGACTTTAGAAATATTTTAATTAGCTGAATGCAGATTCCATTTGAGAAACTGTAACTGTTTTAAGCTACTCAATATCAGTGGGCATTTTACAATGACACAACATGCAAAAACTGGTATGGTAAAAAAAGATATTTATAATATAACACTGTTTTCTAACTGAAAATGAAAAAATATGATTAATATGACTAAAATGCAAAAAGCACAATAAAAAAACGATACATTTATGACAAATGTGAAAAATACATTATTTGTGCCCGCACCATTTCTGCCATTAGCCAAGAGAATTTCTTGTCTATGTGGTGCAATAGGTATGCACTCAGCAGTACTTGCATTTACCTCATGCCCCTATGGGGATATATACTATATGCTTATGTTTCTCGGACGTATTATCATAGTGGGGTTATAGCTTGTAATACACATTAATGCTTATGAGAACACATAGTAAATGTATTTTGAAACATTTCCCTCCTAGAGATGAGATTGATGTTGATTGTTATTGCTCATGATCAACTGGCTGTCAGGGGGAATTGGTTGCCTTAGCTCTCAGACTATTTTAAGTAAGTTACTTTGTCTGCAGTTCCAATCTTGGTGGAATTATTTTATGATGATTTTACCATTCTATGAATGCAAAGCCATTTCATTAGTAGCCATTCTGTACACTAAAAAAAAAAAACAATCATAAACACAGTGGATTGTTGTGATATAGAAGCCAGTTCAACTGCTAAGCTTAATTTATGGTAAACATTTAGATCCAAACTGGGCTAATAGATGCCATGATGGCTGTTTATAATAACTGCCTCCAGGCCGGCCGTAGTAGACAAGGTCGTTTTTCTACTACGGCCGGCCCGGAGCTCTCCAGATCTGAGCGGGCGTCTTTAGACGCGCGCGAGCGGGAAATTGCCGTTTTTTTAAAAACAGGCAGCGATGCCTGATACCATACAAGCGATCCACCGGCTTTAGAGCCGGCGGATCGCGTGAATGCGGTGCCAATCGGTGTGTCGTCCCCCCCACGCCCCCGTTGTCCCGCTGATCCCGGGCTCCGCTGTGCCCGGTGCGAGCCCGGGATCAGAATGTCCCCTGTGTCACAGGGGATCAGAGGGAGCTCGGTACACGAGCTCCCTCCGGTCCCCTCTCCTCTGCAAGAATGCGGAAGTGTTGTATAATACATCACTTCCGCATTCTTGTTTCACTCTCCAGCTTCAGAAGCTGGAAAGAAGCTGATGGAGCAGATCTGTGCTTCATCAGCTTCTTTTGGGGGGTCCTAGGTGACATTAGGGGTCTTGGAGACCCCTGATGTCTCCATAAAGAGGACCTGTCACATATTTTGCTATCACACAGGGGGGTTTATTAGGCCCCCTATGTGATAGCAATAAAGTTTAGTGGGAAAAAAAGGGAAAAAATTAAAAAATTAAAGTTACACATAAAAAAGAATAAAAAAACAAAAACATTTTTCCCCACCCATACATACACGCATGCAAACATGCGTCGGGGGCGCATACGTGCAAAAAAGACGATTGCGCCCATTACGCCGCACATGTTACATATCGCCGCGAACGTCCGAGTGAGAGCAATACGTCTAGGGCCATCAATCACTGATAACACTAAACTGATGAGCGGTAAAAGCTTTTAAAGTGTCGCCTATGGCCAATTTTGGGTATGGTAGTTTTCTGCGATTTCGCGGGTGCGCACAATTTTAAAGCTTGACATGTTTGGTGTCTATTTACCCGACGTGACCCGATCTTTTATATTTTACCAAAAACTGGGAAATAATAAATGTTTTCTAACATAATGTAAAATTTTTTGTAATTTTTACTAATTCTAATAAAAAATAAAACCCCCAGTGGTGTTTAAATACCACCAAAATAAAGCTCTATCTGTCCCTAAAAAAATGGTAAAAAATTCATTTCAGTACAGCGTTGCATGACGGAATAAACGTCAGTCAAAGTACTGCAGCGCTGAAAACTGAAAATTGGCCTGGCCAGGAAGGGGGCCTAAACACCTGGTCTTGAAGTGGTTAATACTTGATTCAAATTTTACTTATAATTGTAAATCTTGCTTAAAGGATATAATATGGAGCTGGCTTATAAATAATTTATCCAGCGTATAGCTGGGAGAACTGCATTCACATAGCATGACTGCCCCTAGATGGAGCCAAGGAGCATAGGAAAATTTAATGCCTTTGGCTCCATCTTGCGGCAGTAATGCCATGTGAACTATAAGCTGGACGAACACTTTATAAATCAGCCCTATGACGTATTTTCAGTCAACGCATATTATGGGTTATTGCTGCAGTTTTCTTGAAGCTGGACTGCAGGCAAGCAGCTAAATACATGGTTGAAATACATACTGTAGATGTTTACTGTTTTACCTGCCAAAGGATTTTTAACTATGACAAGCTATTTTTGTGTTACAAACACCTCTGCTAATCAGTATGCTCACTCTGCTACTTGTTAGGTTAACCTTACTGGAGTCTGGGTCATGCTATACTTACAATGCTTTTCTAAGCTAGATGCTGAGCCCTCTGCTGGCTGTTGAAGCTGAATTTCTTGTAGTTTACCTGTGTACAATAACCTGGATTGTCCTTATAAATCCTTGTCTACAGTCTGCCCTGTACTTTGCCTTGTCCTTGTAATCCTTGTCTACAATCTGCCCTGTACTTCACTTTGTCCTTGGAAATCCCTGTCTACAGTCTGTCCTGTACTTTGCCTTGTCCTTGAAAATCCTTGTCTACAGTCTGCCCTATACTTTGCCTTGTCCTTGGAAATCATTTTCTACAGTCTGCTCCTACCTTCGCTTGTCCCTGGAAGTCTTAGTCTTCAGCCTGTCCCTAACCTTTAACTTGTTCCCCGTACCTGTGTCTGCAGCCTATACTGAACTTTGAGTCTTCGTCAGCTGCTAGATGAGCTTGGTGAACCTGGGGGTCATGACCTGGGGTCAGCACGCAGCCAAGTCCATCTCCACCATCGGTAGCACTAGTGAACACCGGCTGACCATTAGATTCTACACCCTGGGGGACCCCATGCTACCTACTCAGGATAGCAGCACCCTGCCTAGTACTTAAACATCCAGCTCAACCTAACTTCCATTGCCCCATTCAGCTCCTCAGCTCCATTCCCTGCTAGTACTCCAGCTCTGGGAGTTGTCAGCCTAAACTGCTTGCACTCTTTGTTGTAGGTGTCGGGCAAGTGTACCTGGAGGGTCCACATGCCTGATTCCAGTTTAAGTTATATGATTAACCTTACTTCATGTAATGAGCTAAACAAATGTTCTATAGAACCCAGTTTTGTCAAAATTTCGGAAATTGTTCTTGTATTCACTGAGATACTGATTAAAATCTTACTGTTCAAAGGGGTGTATCATTTAGGCTGAACACTGTATATATATATAGATA
>NW_017307855.1:309174-310758 GCF_000935625.1 Nanorana parkeri
TTTTTTTTTACAGTCTGCAGAAGATGGAAAAAAAAAAAAAGCCTGAGGTTCCCCCCCAATTCATACCAGACCCTTTAGGTCTAGTAGGAATGTTAGGAGAATGGCAATTCAAAGCAAAGAAAAAAAAAACATTATCTATTACTCTCCCTGCCCTGGATTAGAACCTGCGACCTTGACAATGGCAAGTCTGTACGTTAACCACTACACTATTGATAATAATATATTCTTTTGGCACATGTCATCATGGTTTTCTATGAGAAATACAAAAATTTTTTTAAAAGGTCCCATTTGCTTACTAGCATGGCAGAAGCATGGGAAATTTGTATTCTAGTTTGTTTATATTGATTGAGAGTCCAGATATTTTTCTTAATTTCTGTGTTTTGTGTATGCACAAATAGATTAGATCATCATATCACAGATGAAAGCGAAGGAACACTACAGCGGTAAATTCCCAAGACATTTAAACTCAAATATATTTGCAAATGTATGTACCTAAAACTTCTCTTTTTAACTGAATTATAAACAGGTATTAACGTGTAGGTGTTAATATGATAGTATTTACATGCATCAGACTAATGCAATACTATTTTCAAGCATCAGCCTAAAGCTTAGAAATACAGAAGAAATTATAATCCCTATAATAATGTACGGCTTTGCATACATATAAGTGATAACACTTGATCTGGATATGCTCCATTTTCAGACATATTGCTACATCAGAGGTACTGATGCAAAGTGATAAAATACTTACTTTGGACTTACCTCTAAGCAAACTGTCACTGAAAAGTTATTCAAGTGCCTGAGTTTAACACTATTAGGATATAAATCAGTTTCAGTGACTGAATTTAAAGCACATTTCCACCTTTGTAAGTGATTTGTGTTTTTTTGTGGTAAAGGTGCAGGGGCGATGTATATGTGTCACAGGGCTGTGACTCCTGACATGAATGAGCACACACTCAGCTCTGAGGAGACTATGAGAGGGCAAAGATGAGTTATTATCACATCTCATAGCTCTGTGCGTCTTCTGTACTTGTTGCAGGGCTGGCCTTCAGGGTGTTCGAGCTGTGCGGCCGCACAGGGCGCCATGGTAACAAGGGTGCCAGGTGGCCGACACAGCTCATCCTCGGGGCGGCTACAGCCTGCGTCTTCTCTCCTCCTCGCCGCTTGGCCATCCGACATGACAGCGCTCCCTCCTCTGCCCCCCCCCTGACACAGAGCAGTGTCAGAATAGAAAAAAAAACAATTTTGGCCATAGGAATGCATTGCTAGATTCCTATTGGCTATTTCAATTTGCAATAGCCAATAGCAAACTACCTGCCCGCTGCTGCTGTCAATCAGTAGTGGTGGACCAGATGGAGAACTGCAGCAGGGGGCGGGTGGAATGCTAGTTTGCTATTGGCTATTGCAAATTGAAATAGCCAATAGGATTCTAGCAATGTATTCCTATGGCCAAATTATTATTATTTTTTTTCTATTCTGACACGGCTCCGTGTCAGAATAAAGAAAAAAAAAAAGAAAAAGCAGTGTTTCTCTCCTTGGCGGCCGGGAGCGGGGGGATCCAAGAGAGCCAGGGAGAGGTAGGCT
>NW_017307855.1:311268-329610 GCF_000935625.1 Nanorana parkeri
GAGCCGTGTCAGAATAGAAAAAAAAACAATTTTGGCCATAGGAATGCATTGCTAGATTCCTATTGGCTATTTCAATTTGCAATAGCCAATAGCAAACTACCTGCCCGCTGCTGCTGTCAATCAGTAGTGGTGGACCAGATGGAGAACTGCAGCAGGGGGCGGGTGGAATGCTAGTTTGCTATTGGCTATTGCAAATTGAAATAGCCAATAGGATTCTAGCAATGTATTCCTATGGCCAAATTATTATTATTTTTTTTCTATTCTGACACGGCTCCGTGTCAGAATAAAGAAAAAAAAAAAGAAAAAGCAGTGTTTCTCTCCTTGGCGGCCGGGAGCGGGAGACTCCCAGAGCGCCAGGGAGAGTTAGGCTGTCTGGAGATCAGTGTCCCTGGTTAGCTGGTAACCAGGGACGCTGATCTCTCTGCAAGTGGCCGGAACCAGTCGTAAGATCACGGCTAGCTCCGCCCAGCTGTCAGAAACAGGCTGTCGGCCGGCCTCAGCCGAGCCGAGGCATATGCGTTCGGCTCGACTGAGCCACTCGGCCAAGTTAGGGAGCTATATGGGCTATAGTGAATAGCCGGTACAGCAGCCCTACGGTTCTACTGAACCGAAGGGGTCCTGGGGCCGAAGCTAGCCTAAGGATCGGCCAAAGCTATGGCTAGATCCTTCGGCTGCTTCGTGATTAGACCCCCTAGTCTTTTTGGTCATAATGGCAGTTCCAATGTATTTTTCTTGTCATTATGCAGGTGTTGTAATTAAGTTTAAAATTAGGAACTACTTTGCTGTCCTTTCGCCTTGTGGCTGGAATCCAAGAATAGTGTATTCTAAACCAAGTGTGTTGCATTCATCGCCATTTTGGAGAGTGTGGTAAATTTTTAAGTTCGGCTGGAAGAGTCTGGAATTAGGGCATCTGGGCAACTCCGTTTTTAGTCCTGACCATAACAAATAAAGAAATTAAAATTGTACAAACATACTATATGTATGTTACATCATAACCTATAGACTATAGAGACCTTTTAGAAAAAATCCAAATGTATTCATAGCTTTTATTAGGAAATGCATAAAAGACTATAAGTGCTTTTGTGTTAGAGTGCATATAGCTAATACAATGTTGAGCCTACACTTTAGCAGTTTTGTAATTTTATATATTTTTAATTGATATATTTCCACTGGATCAAGCTGGTGAGATTGCCACCACCAATATTATTATTATTTCTGATGTTGTCATTAATGAGAAGATTGTGTACATTCACGCAGTAAACTGTTTATAAGCTTACTAATACTCTAGACAAACATAATAATTACCCCGCAGAGTACTGAACTCCAGTTTTCCACTGCTTACTCACATCTAATTAATATCATTATTAATAATATTATTATTATTCTCATTGACATTATTATAATAATATAGGTACCTGTCACCTTCCTACGGACATTTATAATCATTAAAATAGTTTCATTAATTACCTGCTGGCAGTGGAAAAAGCTGAATGTTTGAAAACATATAAATGAAAGCCCTATAGTTATAAAAATGATGCAACATATATAATTCTGTAATTATTTTGCAAACAAATTCAAATGTGGTTCAATCTGCAGCCAGATTTGATTTTTTAAACTTAAGTGTTTAGAGGTTCGCCCGGAGGACGAGGAGAGACACAAGGTAAGTCTATGGAGCAGAGTGAACCCGCACAGACACCGGGGGACATGAGAGAAGAGGAGGACAGAGGAGTCAGCGCTAGATTGGAGACCCACACCAGCGCTTCAGGGACAAATGAAAAGGACAGGAAAGAAGAAGATCGGATTAAGAGACATCATTTAAGGTAAGTCCCTACAGCAGGACTGGGAAATTTTTTTTTACTTTAATGTCACTTTAACTGACCTGGGGAGGGTTGTTTTTTTATCTGAAAAAGTGGGGTTTCATTTTAACCTCTGTCTTTAAACCTAACACCAGACATAATAAAGTTTGTAGCATTCCATTTTTTTGAACAACATTTTGACAAACTATTCTCAGGTTTTGTGCAAAAATAGTGCAAATTAGGTAATCAAAACCACCAGGAAAATTATCTTTCTCCACTAAATATGTTGTCCTTGTCTTTTCTGCCTGATTACAACTTACCCTGTCAATGTCACAAACCCTGTTCCTGCTTACCTTTTCAACATTTTTATAACTGTAGCTGTCTGCATAGGAACATCAGACACATGTTAGATTTTTAGATAAATGTATCAATTTGCCTAACTCAAGATTTACTTAAAACTGCAGATTCAATGGAAGTGGACATTTGCAAACTTGGCTAACCATTTTATAAATGTCATAATATTTTTTAAGTGTTATGGCAGGATGGTGCTCTGTCATGTTATGAAGAGGATTTGGTGGCATTCAGGGTCCTCACCCATATAGGTTAAGGGGTACTAGGAAACATATTTCATATGAAGAAAACTGCCTTTTCAATTTTCTCCAGGATTAGCAAGCCCTGGAGTCTGGAGTCTGGATAACTTGTAGAGTTTTATGGAAGGATGAAGCCTCCAGCTGTGGGTCCACATTTTGCCAGCAACCAGCATCCTGATTGTGCAGGTGTGCACGGCCCTCTTAGTATGGGTGCTGACTATGGTTCAGGGTTCCAACCAGGAGACAGAGGAGGTCTCTACCACAGAAGTCATGGTGGAAGCCAGTGCAGCTAGAGATGATACATGTGTGTGCAGAACTTGTGTGAGGGAGTATTGTCTGGTTGATCAGTCAAGAACTTGAGGGTTGAGGTCAGACCAGCAATGCTGCAACAGCAAGACAGGAGGCAAGTAAAGTATTTGTTTGCTTATTTAAGAGAGGTGCGGAAAACCCCATGCAAGGGTAGCCTTTTGTATGACCTGAACTTTTGTGTAATAAAAGTGGGCAAAAGCAACACTGTAACAGATATTTAGTGAGTGGATGTGTCCTTTAAGCTCTCAACATTTGAAGCTAGTTCCCACAATATTTTAACTTTAAGAGGGCTCCCTAATGGTTGTTTTGATGCATCCTAAGCATCCATTGTGCTTTCCAAAGTATACAGTCATTTTCAATGTGCTCTATTGTCAGTAGATAATACAAAATCACCTGCACTCCATACAGCTTACAGACCTTGAGTAAGAGGTTGGTGCTTGAAGTGACAACACGGATGGAGCTGTGTCAGATACAGTCCATAATAGAAGTCACCAGCACTCGATGATATGTGCAAGATGTAAAGCACTTTTTATTCAATCGTCACATGCGTCAAACAGCCAACGTTTCGGGGCCACGCAGGGTCCCTTCTTCTGGGCTACATAGTGACAACAACAAGTATGCAACTTCAGCTTAAATAGTGAATCACACAGAATACACCACAGAACCTCCCCATGACATCATAATGACCCTGGACACCCTGGATTTTTAATCACTTTTACACACACCATGATTTTTTATTATTGCAAATTAATTTTCATTGGTAATTTTCATGGTTTTATCACCCATAGGGTCCTATCTTGTGTTTATGTAACACAATGCTCCATTTAAATAAGATCATAGGGGTATATACTTTGTGCCTGTCATTGATTCTATGGGGTTGATTTACTAACCTAAACACACACACACACCAGGTGTGTGTGATTTTCACACAGCAAAACGTATTTATCAACCAAAAAGTCTCTAAAAGCATATTTCCACTAATGCCATATATGGAAAAATCATGCACATGATGCATATATAATGCTGCTTCACAGTTTAGACAAAAATGGTTAGCTCATGCATTTACATTCCTGCATTCATCAACGCAAGCAACATAACATAGAGCTAATTTACACCACATTACCTTGCAATTCATTGAAGGGCTTTGAACAACACACCTGCTGGGTGTGTACACACTACAAAGGTGTTTCGATTCCTCCCATAGATCATGCTGGGAGGGAACACACTACAGAGGTGTATACACGTTCGTGGTGTGTTTAAAAGGTTAGTAAATCAACCCCTATGTGTTTTTGCTCTCCCTCCCCAACCTTCTCCCCCTCCCTCCCTCCTCTTCTGTTCCTCTGTGCCCTCTCCCTCACTGCATTCCAGGACATTCCAGGCTGTTAAACCGCTCCCTTCAGCAACACTCCATGTTTTCTCCAGCAATCTAAGGTCCAGTGAACCATCACATCCTGTACAGTGTACTAGATGTGAAGATGCTGAGAGACATTAAATTGCTGGAGCAGAAGAGGAGACAGGCTGAAGGTCTATGAGCCACCTGGACTCTGTTATATTGGCTCCCTAGACAAAATGAGCACTCAACCCTTGCAGTGCAGAGGTAGCCCCATGACAAGGGTTAAGATTCTATTTGCCCAGAGTTCTGCTTTAATGTGCTACACCAAAACACTGAAAGGCAACACTATACCTGATTTACTCTATGAAACATTGGTTAGCCTTGGTTCCACATCCAAAGATGAACATAACTCTTTACAAGTTGGAAAGCTGGACCACAATAATGTATTGTCATCACACAGCAATTCCCAATAGAAAATAAATATATTGACACAATTTGTTAGATTTTGTTTTGAACCTCTGTTTTACGTCTACCTACCAATGTATTTAAAGATCTTAGTCATATTTCCCCTATTCATTTTTTTCTTCCAGGGTGTACATAAAAAGTTCCTGTGGTCTCTCCTAATCCTAATCGGAGAGACCATAGGAACTTTTTATGTACAGCCTGGAAGAAAAAAACGAATAGGGGAAATATGACTAAGATCTTTAAATACATTAAGAGTGTGAAAAAGATATTATTTTATGCTGAATGCTTGAAACAGACTTCCAGGGGAGGTAATGAGGAATTAAACTGACCAGGCTTGGGATAAACAAAAGGAAGTCATCAGAACCAGTGAAAAGTTATGGTTGTGGTATTAAGGAGGGATTATGTTATGAAACAACACACATGATAGGCAGAGCACTCACTTACTGTTAATTAATAATTAAAGAAATGCCAGCATGGCCACTGCCTAGAGACATATTTCTGATAGTCAGGAAGTGTTTTAATGAAAATTGCAGGCCCCACATCCAGGGCACTATTCGAGACACAGAGAGCATGTTCCGTTGCTGCTAGGTGGTTTTGTTTAATATTCTTTTATCTTTGGGAAAGCGTATCCCCTCCATCAGCCTGACAAAAGTGTAGTAAAAGTGGATATTAGGATTTTATCAAGGAGGTTAATAGGCGGCATTTAGTGACAATTAGCCGGCACAGCAAATTCCTTCCTTGAGCACTATTGGGCTTTTCAGGACTAACCTATAAAATGTATACATACAATTAGCAGCAACAGTTTAACTATTTTACGCAGAGACAATATGTGGTGTTTTTATAATAAATTTGCAGCAAAAATCATCCTGCAAAACTACGTGTATGCTTGTTCTGTGCAAATGAAGACAAAAATGAATAAAGCCAATCAGGCCGAACCGACAATGAACATACTGACAGGTGTAGAGTGTAGCGGAAACATAGAGATGACCTCATCTGTATGTTGCTACTCTTTTATTGCTTGATTTCAGGTGATTGAAAATAAATATTGAGGTGGCCATGCTGTATTGCATAACTGCAATAGAAAAAAAATCATGTCCACCATCTGAATGTGTTGTCTGGCAGGGCTGTGTAAAGCTTGCCATACATTATGCAAATTTCTGGCCATTCTACAGGAACCGCCCTTTCAGCCGGCGATCAGCTGATTGTAGGAGCCGCCGTAAAATCTTCGAACAAACAGAGCTGGCAGCTAATGAGCTGCTTGCTCTGTTCAAGTATTCTGACAGTGTCCGGCGGCCACTGTCAGAATACAATAGAAACAGCGGGGATACCTCGATCAATGCTAAGCGTTCATGGAGAAATCTGTTCCATTTTTTTCTATGTCTATGGCCAGCTTTAGTCTCAGGTCTGGCTGCAGAAATAGAAATACTTTATCAGGTACATTAGCCCCAATGATGGCTTTTTAATTGTGTATTTAGCAGTTTTCCTGAAGTTCAGCTTTAAAACATGGTTAATATTTGCACTGAACTATCAAACATTATGCAGTTTTGGCATATAGAAAGTGCACAAAAAATTATCCAAGTCCCTTTTTTTTCCAATAAATGGTTAGCTTCCTGAGATAAATGTCTTATACAAAAAGTAAAATCTAGATTTCAGTGGTATTTTCCTGTTGCATGCTGTGTCTTTCCTGATACTAACAGCCATTACTCTTGCTTCCTCTTTTTATAAGTGTGAGTCCCGGTGATGTATGATCTGTTTGGGGAGAAAGCTGCCTCTGCTTCAGCATTATATACATGTCTTGTCTGGTCCAGTTGATAATGCCATTCTTTAATATGCCCAGAAGTATCTTGTCTCTCCTTTTCATTCATGGCCAGAGCCCAATGTGAACCATTTCTCCAGATAATTTAGAGTACTTGATTGCAGGGCCCTATGCTCTTTTCTTTGTTTGCAGCTTTTTCATTCTCCACGTTTAATGGAACATAGACACATGACGCTGGAAATAAGAACAATCTAGGGAGAAAAGACAAAGACAGATGATTGTTCTAAATGAAAAGAAGCACCCCTTCTGTGCAGCTCATGGCAGGATTTAACTCCCTCCTGTAAGGAAGATTTACTCATATCTTGGTGTAATTCATCTCTCAGACACATCAATAGTTAGAGGTGGTTCTGACAGAAATCCATTTAAGAAAAGAGAATAGATTGGATGATTGTTTGAAATTGATTGCAATGTGTCATATGAAGACACTTGCATTATCTAATACACTAAGCAGACCAGGCTGAAGTACTATTTCAAAAATTCATATTGGACTTTCATGTGGGTTCATTCACTGATGCTGTCTACAACTGAAAGTAAAAGTTGCATAAAAAGGGTATATTTTACGATGTGTACAAAGAGTAGTGAGCTGCAATCCTTAATAACTAGCATATGTGCCCAGGTTCAATTTACAGGGAGTTAACCAAAATCTGCAAGCAGCCCATAAATTCGGAATTTAAAATCAAATCCCCACTGAAGTTTTTTGTGGGGACAAATCTTGATACTAATTTCTGGCCATTTTTATGGCTAACAAGCAATGCATTGTCAACAAAGCGTATAAGGAGCTTGACACTGCCATGGGGACGTGTGGCAATGCAAAAAAAACCCATTAAGAACACTGTATAAATATAAAATTGGTAAAAAAGGCTATAGGGAGCTGGACACTTCCATGGGGGACATGTGACAATGCAAAAAAAAACCATTAAGAACACTGTATAAATATAAAATAGGTGTTATCCCAATTTAGTGGCAAAAGTGGAAATACACTTTAAGAGTAAAACAACTAAGCTTACTTTTTTCTCAAACTCTGTACCCTATAGTCATTTTTAAACTGTTCTGTTCTATGGCATCCTTTCTGTGAAAACAAATCATCAAAATCATAGGGCAAATTAAAGATGAGACAGTAGCTATTTTTTAAGGAACACATGTTCATTTCCCTTTAGTCTATGACTCTTCCAAAACAAAGACATTTTGTTTTAGCTGAGAAGGTACACCATTGCATTCTCTTAGAAAGCCTATGATCTTTAAGTACAAGAAAAACTGTTACCTGAAAATGCCCCATATACACTATGGGAAGGGTTGTAAAAAAAATTGATATACACCCATGCAGTGCAGCACTGCAGAGACAGACATTAAGAAGCACCTCCTTGCTGCTGCAGTATAAATTGTAGAATGTCTTAGTGACTGTTATAATCTACAACTGGACTGGCAGCATGGCCTAGTGTGCATATCAGATATGGTTATTCATTTAATTCAGACATTTGGTTATTCACTTACTGCTGTTCGGCTCACTTCGCTTCGGCTGAGTTATTCGCACAGCTGCCTTCGGCAGCTTTGTGAATAACCCCCTATGACACTGCCTTTTTCCTCAGAGAAAATTTTCAACAAAGCAACAACTTTTTTTCTTGTTCTCATGTTTGACAAACCCTCCCACCTCCATTCTCACTTAGTGGAGAATGATGTGAAGCCTCCTCCTTCAGGCTCCTGAGATATCCACATCACATATTCCAGGAAGCATTGGTTTCACCACAGTCAGCAAGATTCATCTGGCTCTGTGTGATCTGTGGACCAGTTGCAGGAACCGGGAAGAGACAACCGCCTCCCAATGAAGAAAATTAAGATGGTGGCAAGGGACATTATGTGTAGTGGATAAGCCGGAAAAAGAGAAAAGGACAATTTGGAATTTTCTTGGCTTGAGTGTATGTTTTCTCCTGGATAAAAGAGCAATAAAGGTAAGTGGCATATTGGTAGTGAATGTATTGGACATGGGTGAAGTTTCTTTTTAAGAAAGGATTGAATTAACATGGAAAAAACTTTCACCAAACAGATGTTTTTCCCACCATTTAACTGTCAGTGAAACACTTGCTTTGTCTTTAAATGTACCTTCAACATTGTAGGAAAACTGATTTATTCTGTGCAGTCTACACCCTGACTTTAGTATTTGCAGACAATAATTTAGTCAAAAAATTGTAATCAACCAAAATAATTACAGTACATAAATAAAAATAATTTTAAAAATGCAAGTACTTTTTTTGTCGATACATGTGGTTTCTTTGCATTTAAATATCAGTGTAATGCAGGCTAAATACTACACATGTACATCTTCTATATTAATTGCTTGCTTGATGGTTTTATTGTAGCTTTCTTTAAGTATTATTAAAGCTACCACTGCTTATGGCTCCTCAGATACCGAAGCATGCTGTATAACAGCACATTTTACCTATTATTAAATACTTGGCCAAACATAACTTATTCATGTCTTACATTTCTCATCTAAAAGGTGGGTTCTTGAAGAAGAATGTATATAGAAAGTTAACCCTTGCAGTGGGGCTACCCCATACTGCAAGTGTAAACTGCATGTTTTCTCTGGGGGCTGGCAAATACTCACCTGATCTTCGGTCCGGCAGTCCTGAGTGCTCACCTCTTTCCCCCTCTACTCCATGTGTGGTATGTCCCTCAGCATCCTCACGTCTAATACAGGTGAATGGTCTGTTATAGATGTGTTATGAGCTTAGACCACCGGAGCCTAGGGGAGAAGTGGCTGCGGGGTCCAGTCTAGTAGCCAGGTGGGATCGAGAATCAGGTCAATATTTTTTTTTTATTTGAGCCCCTAGAGAAAATTGAGCAGTTAGCCCTTGCATTGTGGGGTAGCCCCACTGCAAGGGTTAACATTTTACATTACTGGAGTTCCTCTTTAATAATAAAATAAAGTTAAATCCCAGACATATCTGCATTAAAAGAAACCCATATTACAGATGGTAGTTGCAAATGTTGGGTTAGTTGGACCTATCATGATCCTTATTAACAGTATCCTAGGGACATCTCTGTTCTTGTTGAGCACATTCAAAACTCTGAAACTAGACATAGGTGGTAGATATATTTGTATTCACTGTGTTACACTTGGCAAACACCTTTTCTGAATAAAAAAACAAAAAAACATCCTCCCTAGCTAAGTTACAGCTGTTTTTTTTGCACAAAAAAAACATGTTTCTTTTTTTCAGTAAGCAATCCAGTTATAGCTTCATTTGTTCCACTTTAAGGGGGTGATTTACTAACCGAAACACACGCACGCACTAGGTGCGTGTGATTTTTTACACAGCAAAACGTATTTATCAACCAAAAAGTCTCTAAAAGCATATTTCCACTAATGCCATATATGGAAAAATCATGCACATGATGCATATATAATACTGCTTCACAGTTTAGACAAAAATGGTTAGCTCATGCATTTACATTCCTGCATTCATCAACGCAAGCAACACAACATAGAGCTAATTTACACAACATCACCTTGCAAATTCATGCAAGGCTTTGCACAACACACCTGCTGGGTGTGTACACACTACAAAGGTGTTTAGATTCCACCCATAGATCATGCTGGGAGGGAACACACTACAGAGGTGTATACATGTTCGTGGTGTGTTTATAAGGTTAGTAAATCAACCCCCAAGAGTCACGCTCTCTTTCCTCTGTTTATGTCAGAATTAGGCTTAATTGATGCACAGAGTTAAATATCAGGAATTTGGAGCTCTGGCAATTTGCCCTGTTGAATATTCAACTCTATCAGTTTGGATATTAAGGTGGTAACTCTGATGGGGATGCATTCAAAACATTTAAATAAGGAATCCTTGCTACTATAGTATGTCATGTACATAAACCTTTCAAGGAAAATCAGCTAGCAAAAAATGAATCAACTTTAGAATGTGAATAAATACACAAGTCATTTACTTTGTTACAAAAACTATGAAGGCAAACTCTATGAAAGGCATTATTTTCTAAGAAAATCTTAATGTGTTTCTAAAGACAAAACTGTTTTAGCTTTGGTTAGAGTGGTGAGAGGTTAGAACCTCTGTCATATTTTTATGTTGTCCAAAGGACAGGAAGCGAGTGGAAATCTCTTGAATTGGACACAAATGGGAAAAAAGAACCTGACATGCTCTACTCTACCAAAATGAGATTAATCCAAAATGAGGTTTTAGATATACATGAACCCATTCTAGAGCTGCCAATATCCAAAGTCCCCAGGGCAGTTCCACTACAAACAAGGATTTAATCTAGCTTCAAAGACAGAGGCATTGACAATATTGTTTATAAATATAGTAAAAAATGTAATACAATTTATACCTCCTCCTCTCTAATACCAGTAGCTGCCTCATTTCCCACCCTCGGCTTATATTCGGGTCAATACTTTTTCCCAGTTTTTTTTGCTAAAATTAGGTACCTCGGCTTATATTCGGGACGGCTTATACTTGAGTATACAATTATCCTCTGCTAATATGAATGGGTTAAATGATCCGTAGTACATGATATGTAGCCCTGTACCCCCTTTTCCACTTACAGAGCTAGGTTATTTTTCTTTTAAATAAATATTAATGTAATTTTATTGGTATCTATCTACCAGTAGCTGCCTCATTTCCCACCCTCGGCTTATATTCGGGTCAATACTTTTTCCCAGTTTTTTTTGCTAAAATTAGGTACCTCGGCTTATATTCGGGACGGCTTATACTCGAGTATATACGGTAGCTATCAGTTTAAACAAGTAGTAAAAAAGCTGTTATGCAGTCAGATCAAATGATCTTTATCCCCAGGAAAAGTACAGAAATAAACATACAGACCATATTTTAAAATATACTGTAATATGTAAATGTAACAGTCCTAGTTAAACTTTGACCACATCTTCAAAATTACAACACAGACACCTTTAGAAATGTTATAGATCATTGCAAGCTTTTTATTTTTTGCATACTTTATTTTTCTTTCTTCCCCAGTCTTCTGAACATTTTAACTAAGGGCAGGTTACTATATCTCCCTTTACTTCCTGGAACTCTGGCACATGTGAATTGCTACAAGCGGCGCAATCCACAGTCATGCTGATTGGGATATCCGGTAAGGCGTGCAGGAGGATTCTGTAATAAACGTAGGGCATGAGACCATGTACATCATCTCAGGAGAGGAGAATGCCTTCCCCTGAGATCTCATGAGATTACAGATGAGATTTCCCAGCAATGCTCTGCTAATGTAATCTTCCCAGGATGCCATGACAGGGCATAATTATATCATTTGAGCCAAAGTGGAGCAGGAAGTGGAAAACAAGAAATTGTATGTAAAATAAAAATATGTTTATTTTTCATGCCTAGTTCAGTCATGGGTTTATGGCTGCTTCATTTTCTTCTTTACTTTTCCTCTCTATTTCTATTTCCTTCTACCATCAACTTTATGTAAGACTTTGATTGAAATCATCATTTTATCTATGTACATTGTTAAAGAACTTGTTTTTCATGCTATGTAAAATTCTATTTTCAATAAACAGTTTTGCTGGAAAAAAAAAAAAGATTGTTTAGCTAATGAATGTAAGATGATCAGCATGCAGAGTCGTATGCTGATGTGATTTTTAGTCAAAGGGGGTAAATGTCCACTTTAAAAGATTACCGTCTAATTTGATGTAGCAAAGACTTCAAACCTTAATGAAGTGACCTTCTCTACAGACAACTCTTTCCGGATTTGGATTTGGTGAACATTTTATACGTTGGGCCTACCATGCACTAAACCATGTGCAAGAATCTGTACAGCAGGGTGGTGGATACCTTCCCATTGGGCTGTGGTTCTAGACTAAGATGTCCCCTCCCTCGCCTCTGGTGTATTCCATTTGCATTCTCTCCCGTGGATGTATTTCCACAGTGTCACTAGCTGCTTCCTTTCATGCACACTCAGTTGTGGATGGTCTGTGTCTGAGTTTGAAGATAAAGTAGGGCTAAAAGCTTAAGATATGATATTTTTTATGACAAAACACATAGATTTTGAACCATAGGCCTGTATTCTATACCTCACTCAAGGTGTTAGTCATGATTTAAAATTCAAGTTAAACAGGTCTAAATCACTAATGTTCAATAAAGATTTCCCTCTTTCAGCCTCTCTCCTATTGTGAATAACCATTACACAGGGATCATAAAAGCAAAAGTGCTCATTTGTTGAGTGTTGACATTCTCAAAAGCTTACTTAGGAAAAATAATGACTTCAGTTTTCTTAAAAAATGTCTATGCATAAAAAGGATATTACACAATATGCTATATTGTTGTTTCTTACACCCTAGAAATGGGCTAAATTCAAGTAAAAACATGGGGCGCTTTATTGTCCAGCAACAACCTAGTTGTACATTTTATATTTATTATATTTCTCACACTGCAAGTGGTAGATTGTATTTTAATTTGACTGAAATATATGTTATATAGAGGACAAATACTTGTCTGTTGGAAGGCAAGTTAAGATACAATATGGTAGACATTTATTTCCCAAACACAGAAAATAATAATGAAAATATAAGCATTATAATTGGAAGTACTCAGTTCACAGTGTTGGAGGTAAACACAAGACAGGCAGGAAATTATCACTCATCTCCCACTTTTGTCTCTATCACTTACAATTTAATTCACATACCCTCTTCTATCTGTGGTAGCTAAAAGCGTGTAAATTTGTTCCTACCTAAACCATGCTTTGTCTTTGTGTGGCAATGGCCAAACGTCCAAGTATTGTTAGCAGTGCTGTAAGAAATAGACTGACTCAGGAAGAGGACAGTTCAGCTAAGAAATTGGTTAAGTGATTTGAGGATGCTGAATATGAAGATTAAGCAATATGTCCAAATATAAGGATTTGTGACAGGAAACAATACCGGCGGCTCCACGTGCAATTTCGGCCAGTTGAAATGGTAACGGACAGACTGAAGAGGCAGCTCCCACAGGTCAAAGGACCTTCAATCTGAGAGACAAAAAACAAAAAGGAGCGCCTCCATAGTGACTGAGGAAGAGGACAGTTCAGCTAAAAAATGGGTTAAGTGATTTGAGGATGCTGAATATGAAGATTAAGCAATCTGTCCAAATATTAGGCTTTGTACACAACAAGGATTTGTGACAAGAAACAATACCGGTGCCTCCACGTGCAATATCGGCCAGTTGAAATGGTAACAAACAGACAGAAGAGGCAGCTCCCAATCTGAGAGACAAAAAACAAAAAGGAGCGCCTCCATAGTGTAAAATGAACTTAGGTTCTGAGGAAGGGGGAGTGCCCCAGAAACATGTAAACCGAGACCATACAGGGGCAGTGGACGTTGATGCTGCACATCTTTTCAGACTTCCGCTGCTAGATGATTTGACATCCCATTGTTTTCTACATGCCTTTTTACTACCGACTTCTTGTAAGTACAATACAGTTGTGCGTTTTTATCATTAAAATTCGTTTTACACTATGGAGGCACTCCTTTTTGTTTTACAACAAGGATTTGTTTAACTCAGTTTGCAGACACACACAGCCCAACATGTTCTGCTACAGTCCTTTAATAAGATTGCTCATCTATAATTAGTAATCTTATACAGGCAGATTTATGTAAAGGAAGAAAAGTTTTTTTGAGTGAAATTTGAAAGTTTTTCTCCTTTCACAAAAGCAATAGTCAAATGGAAAATGTTTTTTTACTTTCCTTTGAAGCGATGAGTAGCTAGATATTAAGCGGAGAGGTCAGGTGAGGTCCTCTGCTAAGCACACTTTCCAGGGTTGCTATGGAAGTTGTTGAATCTAACATAGCACATGGAAATTGTGGTGAAATGAGATAACTTTACTGATGGGCTCTTCCTGACAAAGCTAACCACTCTTCCCTGCTATGCTTACAGAACTTTGTGGCCTTTGATCACAGATAAGATTGCTTGGGTCACCATGGTGATGAATATTCACTGCCCATGTTTAAACCTGCAGGGACATGTATTAAAAAACCACAAGTCAGAAAAATCGGAAACTAAGTGTGCACTGAAGCATGGAATATGAACATGCTTTTCAGAAGAAATACTCTACAGAAGAAAAAGATTCTTAATATTACAATCAAAAACTTTCAAGAAAGACCGTATTTCATAAAAAGGAGGTCTACTAAATCTTTAATATGACATTGTGACAAACATACATAAAAAAGCTTTTTGTAAGTTAGAAAAAAAGGATACATTAAATAAGGGATTTAAAGAGACTAGACTAAATAGGCAATGTGACAGGTTTTCTTGAAAAAACAATGCCCCTCTTACCGACCTACTGCTATTCAACTTGCTCCGCTATGTGCCTTTTCTCTGTCAGAAACAGGAGTCCAAGCCCCATGTAAGGTTTCCATTAGATGTTGTTAGAACTTTTAAACAGACATCTCTGCTTTCAGGAGGCTGTCCCTGGATAAAAACTGTCTCTGATCGTGCCACCTGTCTGGTGACCTCTTTAAGATTTAGGAGCTGCTCAACCAGGGTATAGTGGCTGTGACACTGGATACTAGGGTTGGGCTCAATGCTGGAGCCAAACGTGAGTTCGACTCAAACATTGGCAGTTCGGTGAACACACGAACTGTCAGGGTGTTCGGCGGGCTGTTCTCCCACCGCACAAGGTACAGTGTCTTGTGAGCCCTGATTGGCTGAAACCTAGTACCTAACCACAGGTCAGGTGCAAGACTTTGCCCAATCAGGGCACATAGAACAGTGAGAGCCATAAGTGAGCAAAGTCATGATGACTCTGCCCAATCATGGCTCACCCTGTTACAACTGTAAACAGTCACCGCTAGCTCTGCCAAAATGTTTATATGTTACCGACATCTGTCAAAGTTTTTCAAAAGTCTTTTTATTTACAATTTTATTTAACCCTTTAGTGAATGGGTAGGGGTACAAGTACCCCTTACTCATTCACAAGGGGGGAGGCGGCATCTGGGTGCCCCTTTATTAAAGGGGTACCCTGATGTGAATAAGCCCCCTGCCTGCACCCTCACAACCAATGCCCCAGGTCAGGGGCTGACTGGCAACTTTTAGCCCAGGGGGCAAATACAACCCAGAGGCCCATAGTGCAGCAACTTGGCCCCCCTCCCCCTCTTCACCCGCCTTCTCCCCACCCTTGTCTGCCACTTTTGCCATCCATGTAACAGTAGTGTGAATGTATTTATCAGTTTAGGAAATATAAAGCACACTGGTAGTGGAGGAATGCCTCGTCAGCTGGTGGTATTCTGCATTTCGCTGTATAAGGGGACTTCAAATCCCAGCAATAATACATTATACAGCACAATGCAGAATACCACCAGCTATAGAGGACTACAAGTCCCAGCAATAGTAAATTATAACTGGTGGAATTCCGCATTGCGCTGTATAATGTATTATTGCTGGGATTTGTAGTCCCCTATACAGCGCAATGCAGAATACCACCAGCCCCCTATATTTGTAGTCCCCTATACAGCGCAATGCAGAATACCACCAGCTATATAGGAGTACAACAAATCCCAGCAATACATTATACATACAGTGTATGATGAATTGCTGGGATTTGTAGTCCTCTATAGCTGATGGTATAATATACAGTACAGCGCAATATACCATCAGCTATAGAGGAATACAAATCCCTCCATCCCAGCAATACATTATAGAGCACCACATGTGGTAAAGTGCAGGCTTACCTGAGCAGTCTTTCAGCAACTTGCTTCTGAGATCAGGCCCGTCTGTCGGCGGCTGTCATCCTCTCACGCCTGCTCCTCCTTACTTCTTCTCCCCGCGTCCCTGTGCCGATTGTGGATATGGGCGGTGTGCATGAGGCAGGGAGGAGGTATGGTGCGTGTATGCGGGCAGGCGGGTCTGGCAGCAGCAAGGGTGAGGCGGGGCGGAGGTGTGGCGTGTGGATTCGGGCGGGTCTGCCAGCAGCAAGGGTGAGGTGGGGTGGCGTGTGGAGCATGGATGTGGGTGGGTATGGCAGCGGCGAGCATGAGGCTGGAAGGAGGTGCGGCATGTGGAGCGTGGATGCGGGCGGGTCTGGCAGCGGCAAGCGTGAGATGGGGAGGAGGTGCAGTGTGTGGAGCATGGATGCGGGTGGGTGGGTCTGGCAGCAGCAAGTGTGAGGCGTGGAGGTGGTACGGCATGTGGAGCGTGGATGCGGGCGGGTCTGGCAGCAGCAAGCGTGAGGCGGGGAGGAGGTGCGGCATGTGGAGCATGGATGTGGGTGGGCAGGTCTGGCAGTGGCAAGCGTGAGGCGGGGAAAAGGGGGGGCACGCGGCGTGTGTGAAGCCGTGAACAGGTACAACTAATCGAAAGCTGATTCATCGATGATTGAAAATGTTGTCAACTTTTTCAATCATCAATTATAATCGACTTAGTCGATTAGTTGTTGCAGCCCTACATTTATCCCTGATTTCTGTGCACAGACACCGTATTCAGGAGACCGTCCCCTGACAAATTATGTCCCCGGGAACATACAATAAACCATTTTTTTAATACTCATCTGATCCCTGGATCCACCGACAAGCGCAGCCTCCCGTCTCCCACGCTGTTAGAAGCGGCATACAGAGCGTGCTGGTTACTACTTAAACCGGTGCGCGCTGTGTGCAGCTTCTGAGAAGATATTAGCATAGCGAGGAAGCCGGCTGCGCATTTTGCATCGCTCCCGCTACGCTAATAGCGTATCTTCTCAGAAGCTGCACACAGTGCACGCCTTATGCAGCTTCTAACAGTGTGGGAGATGGGAGGCCGCACTTTTGGTGGATCCCGGGATCAGGTCCATATATACAAAAAAAGTTTGTTTTACGTTTCCAAGGATAAAATGTCCCCGGGTTTTGTTTTAAAAATGTTGTCACCTTACCTTGGCCTGGTGGTCAGTGGGGGGCTCCATGGACCCTGGTTGTGGGGGGAGGGGTGTGTCTGCTGTGGCCGCAGCAGGTCTCTCCCCCTGCCGCCTGTTTGTCACCTGCACCCCGGCCAGCTGGCCCGCATCCGATGCGGCTCTGCGAACGGCGGCCGCTCGGTCCTCAGAAGTCCCAACCGGGTGGCCCTCTACAGCGCCTGATTACAGGGCCACGTCTGCCTGATCCAGCAAGCCCGTATCGCATACCGAGGTGATCCGGGCTGGCTGTACCAGGTAGACGCTGCATGTCCCCCCATTTGTGGGGATGGGGTTCCTCCTTAAAATTCCTACCAGACCTTAAGGGCCTGGTATGACTTCAAGGGGGAATCCCGCACACTTTGTTTGGTTTTTTTAATATGGGGTCCCTCCCCAGACCTAAAGGGTCTGTTATGACTTTTCTGTGTAGAGATGGGTGTTCTAACCTTGATTTGCTGATATACAAGGCCTTGTGGGAACTAGAGCAGGAGAGGGAACAGTACCAGAGCCCAGGAAAAGGGAACAGTAATCTAACAATGTTGTACTGCACAAAGAGAGCGGTGAGAATCCCAGGGACACACACAGGGAATAGGCTTCTCCGGTAGCTGCTGAGCCAGGACAGACTGTGCCCAGAAATACAGATAAGAGGTATACTGAGTGAGAGAGAGAGAGAGAGAGAGGGGGGAGAGTACCCGACTGGGGACAGAGCTTAATAAAGGGGAAGGAGGAAGTGTTGCCTACCCCTCATCCACCATCATCCAGCAAGAACGGTGTGGCTTACTTCTCATCTCCCACCATCTGGCCTACAGGACCTGCATGAACTTACCTTGACAATCCCAGGCCTCCCATTGTCGTATCCTTGGCTGTGGTCGCAGACCGCGTACCTGACTTGCGGGAGCATCTCCACGGTCTGCATCTGTGTCGGATACAGACCACAGAGCAGCTCCTATCAGCTCCGGCTTTCTTCGGCCGGAGCTCTGACAGTTCTGCGCTCCAGCCAAAAGAAAGGCTGTATGTGAGGAGGATCGATGCCTGGTTGTCTGGGGGTGATAGTGAGGTCTACCGCAGACCTCACTAATCACTTACAGATAAACCAGGAATCGATCCTGCAAAGACGTGAACAGGTGAGGAGGCTGGGGGGGAAGGGGTTGAGTGTATGTATGTATAATTTTGTGGGGG
>NW_017307855.1:329767-344329 GCF_000935625.1 Nanorana parkeri
GATTATAACGGGGGGAGTGTATTATTTTTTGTGTGCGGGGGGGATTTTATTATTATAGTTGTACTGGGGGGTAGGGTGTAACGTTGAGAAGTGTACTATTGTGTTTTAAGCTGCCCATACACCTTACAACCATTGTAAGACTTTGCCGCAGCCTGTGCCTCATTTGTCTTCCGAGCACGCCACCAACCCGCCAAAAATCGTACGATTTTCAGCAGGTTTTCCAGCGTGCTTGGAAGACGAAAGTCGTACGACCTTACAGTAGAAGCGGTCGCACGATGCCCATACACCTGCCGATTATCGTACGATAATCGGCAGATGTATGGGCACCTTTAGTGTATGTGTATATTAGGCCCCATTCACACCTACAGTATATTTCAGGTGTGATTAGAGATTCCTGTGTCAGGAACTTGCGTTTTCCTGCAGCAGGAATTCCTAATCTGCCGTTTACAAGCGGCAACTATCATAAGATAAGAATTATCATAAGATTATTTAAGAGGGTGTGTTTAGGGGCGTAGTTAAGGCCGGGGCAGGGTTAAGGCTGTGACACACTTCACGCAAAGCAACGCGGAGGGGTGGCGCGCTGCCTTTTGCGAGCAGTGTGTCATGTCATTTTCTCCTGGGCACCTCAGCTGGCGAGAGATCGTGGAGCTGAGCGTGCCAAGATGAACAATTTCAACTTCAGCCAATCGCCTCGCGCGTATAAACCGATGCGACAGGATGCGACGTCTGGCTGGTTGTTAAGCACGAGCCGATTGGCTGAAGGTGCAGTCAATCATCTGACTGCACTCAGCTCACACACTGCACGCGAAGCTCCGTGCCGGATAGCTTTGCTTCGCTCTGCACGGCTTCGCGTGTAGTGTGTCACGGCCTTAACGGTTAGGTGGGGAAACTGGTGGCTAGTTACTCTTAAGGCCTGGCTAGTAGTTCAGGATTTGAAATTTTGAGCCCTGATCTAGAAGATATGTTGCCCGCACACCATTCTGCTTTGGAATGTCCTTTTGATTTGTATTCCTTTAGCATGACATTTGAATGCAACATTTTAGAGCCTCACAGGTCACACTTTGCCTGAGGAAGGGGTCCTGTGAGGCTCCGAAACATTGCATTTATATGTCATCCTAAAGGAATATAAATCAAATGGACATTCTGAAGCAGAATGGTGTGCGGACAACATATCTTCTAGTGTGACAAGCAAGTCTCTGCAGAGGTCCGCCTCCAGACGTGATGCTGGCAGAGCACCAACAGGTATAAATTCAATTCAGTCTAATCAGTCTGTGCTTGGTTATTGCAGAGCTTTGTCTTTTGTGGTGCCTGCCATTATTATCCTGCTTTTTTCTTGTGTATTGACCTTTGGCTTTGTTATCTGACCCTGATCCTTCACTGCCCACCATGACCTCTGTTCCAATTACCGACAACAAATTTGTATTACCATTTTGCTTTGGTGTTTCTGGATTTTACCTTTGCTGGTCATCACCGCATAAGAGGTTGTGCGTTTATATAGGTCTACTTGCACAGAGGTACCTTTAGTAAGCAAGTCTCCCTGCGTCTGGGCTTCTACTTTATCTCACCTGATAATCAGAGAGAACATTTGCAGGGTGTTTAACCTTTACCCACCTAATCCAAAACCCCCAAAAAATTTTTTGGCTGGACATACATATTACTTTCTGTTTCAACATAAAAAAAGAGGACATCTCTCAATATGATCAGAGAACACAGTTCTATCCCTACCCTACTATGTTCAAAATGTAAAAAAAAATAGTTTTGAAGTTGCAATGTAACTTTACAGTAAAGTTTGCAAAAGTTACATTGCTGAAATGTCCCACTGTGAGAATAAAAAGCCAGTGACATTCTTCACTAGTTCTTGGAATCCATGCTAGGTCACACTGACAGTGCAAAAGCAATTATTTTGTTTTAAATTGACTTACACAAATTTCCAATAAAAATACATCTAAATAATTCCCTATGTTCAAACATCTGCTTCCTCTCTATTCTTCCGCTATGTTTTATAGCTCATTGCTTGTACACATAACTGCTATATCATTGCTTATGGGGCCAGGCTACTGCAGATATTAGTCTTACAGTCGAACACAAGAAGAACCTTATTTTTATGCCTCATTCCAGCTGATTTTTTTTATAGATAAGGCCTCTCATCAAGAAGGGTGTTTCAAATCAGAAAAGTGACATCTGCTGATATGGCCCCTGAGTGTGTGAATCCTCCTAAACATAATTATATCAGAAATGAGATAGAAGTCTGAGTACGGAGACCCCGAGGGATGACAGAGTCTTTGAAAAGAAATATGTTAATCGGAACAGCCATCTACTTGCATCTGTTCCACTGTTATTCTGGGGAGTCAGCCGCCTCACACTACGGGGCAGAAAGCTGCAGAATTTGTGCCTGTTTTTCTTTACCAGATGTAACTTCATCCAGCACTTTTCTACTGCCCTGTATCATTTAATTTAAATACATATTTTACCAATATATTTAACAGATCAAGCAAAACATACATTAAAACATGTAATAGTAACTAGTTGCTTTCCTGATTCTGCTAAATACTAATATAAGCCTGCTCTTAAAACTCTTGTATATGCAGTATGTTAACTATGCTTTCAGTCAGGGCTGCCGTGCTTTGTTAATGTGCCACCCTGTCCCTAGGCCTTCTGCTTTAATTCTGTTTTTCTGATTGAAATAGGCACTTCAGATTGTGCCAGATTCCTCAATGTCTGTGGATATTTTGGCATCTGCCACCCTCTTTCCAGGAAGCTGTTACATGACTCAAATATACATTTATAAATGATTACCAGTCCAGCCATTCCCTGATATTTGTTCTTTTGGTTGGGTCACAAAGCTATTAAATATTTGGGAGTTAAAGTAGTATAAAACTCTCAAAACTTTTTCAATATTAAATCCAAATCAAATATACATTGCCTTGCAAAGAATTTCTTTGAATTTCCGCCCAAAGAATTACAGTCTTGTTTCTAAACAGCTCCAACTCTCTCCATTCTGCTTTCCTGAACGTCCTGTTGAGTACAAAATCACAAGGGACAGCACAGCCTCCAACAGTTATCCATCTACAAGCTTTGTCAAGGCTCATGTTGCCTTGTTGTGCCTGTGAGTTTGTAGAGACCCACATAGCTTACTAGCACACACAGGGGCGGCTCCATAGGACCCTGCAGGGGAAAGGTGGCAGCCTAAAACAGGAATCAGGGCCAGTGCTCTGGGGACCAGCAGATTCTGCAGGAAACTAAAACTCTTAAACATCAAGAAGCAGCATACATTGTAAGTGATTTCATTAGCATTTGAAATAGCTCAAAAACCTTTTGACTTTGATTTAACTTTAAGCTAGCCTTACATGGCTTGAA
Organism: Nanorana parkeri; assembly: GCF_000935625.1. Lineage (NCBI taxonomy): Eukaryota > Metazoa > Chordata > Amphibia > Anura > Dicroglossidae > Nanorana > Nanorana parkeri. The sequence continues at coordinate 333,125 of NW_017307855.1, forward strand.
TTTTGGCTGATTCCTGCTGAATAGGCCAAAATTTGAGCCATTGATGGTCCTGTCAGCACTGTCATCAAAAATTGATTTAAAAAATGCATCTGTTCAGGTGGAAAATTATGAGCCGAATGGTGACTTCATCTATTCAGAAGCAGTCACTGTTAAGATTTTCAGACAGCCTCAGGTACAGCACCCATCCAAATACAAAAGCTTGCAGTGCAGATTCCTCCATCGATGCTGTTTAGTGTGAATGGAGGAATCGACACCTCAGGCATACACCTCAGGAGAAGTCATTTTTGTATATGCACCAAATATTTAAAAAAAAAACTGCACCTGTAGTTCTGCTTTAAAGTAGACGTAGACTCAGATGTTAAAAGCCCACTATAGGCCTCTATTTATTATTATCTCCCCCTTACATGCAGGCCAGGAATAGTTTAGTGATAGTTACAGGGGTTGGGAAAAACCATATAAAAGAATGCAGAGGGTGCTTACCACAGTCCCCTTTTATGCATGTAGCTTATTCCTTTTGTCTAAAAAAATAAGCAAGACTGCTGCTTTGACTGCTTAAAAAAGTAAGGAGCTGGAATTGGAAGTTATTAGTTTGTTTGTCATTTATTCAAATCTGTCTAAAGTTACATGCCCTCCTAAAACTACCATGTCCACAGGTTGATAAATGCTGCAGTAATTGTACTGTGAAAAAAAACCCCAGCGCTGCCACCCTTTTAAAGTGGAAAATCAAGAAAATGCCATTACAGGCTTTTTCCAGTACTGGTCATTATCTTAGTTATCTAAAGCTAACGATACATGGTTAGCTTTTAGTAGGTCAAATAACTAATGGAATTAAATCAGCAGGACGTTAAATGTTTGTTAAACTGACAAAATGTTAACACTAAATGTGGTTTTAATTTTGGAAACTCCATTCATTCCAAAATCAAATGTTAAAACCATATGAATTTTTGAATTACATTCATCAAGCATTATCAAGTGTTATGACAAGAATTTTTGTATGAACAATCCTAATCATGTACATTATACCCAGCTTTAGTCATCGGACTGTTTGAGCTCTGATACTTCCCTTCAACAGAAAGCATGTGCCTAGGCTTTTGGTCAAATGACCAATAGTGGGCAGAGCCTGGAGTAGCATTTTCTTTTTTAAAAGTACCTTAGCCTTGGAATTAACTGTTTTTGAAAGGCTATTTATTCAGCTTTAAGTCATGTATGTATAGAACCAAGTTAATGGAAGTTTCTTGCTTTCTGCTTCAAATACCTTTGTTCTCATCCCCTTAGCACTTTTCATATAAGCAACAGTAGGACCTTTATTCTGTTGCAGTGTTAATTTTGATGGCAAATTTTAATTTAGTTTTAGTCTTAGTTTTTGACTAAAATGCCATTTTAGTTCTAGTCGTGTTTAAGTCATCTGACTTGTTTTAGTTAGGGTTAGAGTTTGTCTAGTTTTATCAACTAAATCTCCAGTTCATTTTGTCGACTAAAATCTAATAGGTTTATTTAAAGTGTAATGCATTATTTAAGCAATTCTCTAGAATTTCAAAACTCATTGAGGGGAATTTATGAAAACTGGAGCAGACAAAATCTGGAGCAGCTGTGCATGGTAACCAATCAGCATCCAGCTTTCATTTACAAACCTTAACTGAACAAACTGAAGAGAGAAGCTGATTAGTTGCCATAGGCAACTGCTCCAGATCCTTCTGCAGATCTTACCTGCGCTCTATCCTGTCCAAATGGCTGAAGTACCCATTCTCCATCCTGACTGTTCGTCTGAGTACCCGCTCTCCGTCCTGACCTCTCGGCTGAATCACTGCTGTACATTGTTACTCCTGCTTGCCTCTTGAATTCTTGTTCCCTCTGCATCCTGGATACATCTGTGACTCCAGCTCTTCCACACTTGAAATTTACAGACTGTGCTGAGTTATCGTCAGACTCCATAAGAACAATGCATTTTCAGCCTTCCTTAAGAACCGTGCATCTTCAGCCTTCATTCTCCTAACCACATATACTCCAATCTTTGTTAACTACTTAGCCCTGCATGACATGAACTGTTAGATTGAAGTAAAGTAACTTCTATAGTCTATTATGCAGTATACGGATATGTAACGCATATGTTAATAGTGATTCCTGCATTTATCAAGACTGTCTTCCCTGGAATAAGTTGAAGTACTCTGTAAAAAGATTGGGTATTGTATGAGGTAATACAGTCCCAGAATTATAATTTGGACTGTAATTATTATTTGATACATCTGCCACTGTGATTCCTACATATACTCACCAGAAATATTACATACAGACACAGATTTAGCCGTTGTGATATAGAACATCTTTATTTAACCTATAATTAAATAAAACCAAGTTTCATAGTATTTGGGAGTGGGGATGGGGAAGTAAATGGGTGTGTGGGAGTGAACAAGTGTGAGAAGGCTGGTACACAGTGCTAACTTGCTGGGTGAAGGGAGGAGAAACACTCTTGTGACAGTAGCAGGCAAATCCAATAGATCAGTAACCGATGGAGGAGTATTCTCTTCAGTTTGCAGGGGGTTGATTCAGGCGGCAGGGAGACCAATGGAGCCTGTGTCTCAGCCAATCCAGCTACCAATAGAGTCAGGGCCTGGGGCTTTGGTGAAGCTTTGAGGGTACCAGAAGTCCAAATAGGTAAATGCAGTAGTCCTTCCCATTTTCATTGCGTTTTTATTAGCCAATGAAATTGCAATTAATTTTTGTCATAGTTTGAGTCCTATTAACTTAGTTTTTATTTTGTTTTCATTTTGTTTTCATCATTAAAAACACACAGTTGATGAAAACTATGACGAAAAATTGTCATCGACAAAATTAACACTGTCCTGTTGTCTAGAATATAGCACATGAGTCCATCAATTATAGTATAGCAAAGTGTAATTATAACAGTGGATGAGCTTCAATACCTGGGTCTCCTATTATAATGTAAGAGGAGAAAACATTGCAGTTTCAGTCCACATTTTACCCTAAAAATTAAATGTAAAAAATCTTTTTTTAGTGACTGTAGCTTTCATGACTAAAATGTTCTTCTACAGAACAGCCAAGCCTCTAGTCTGGTTTCTCCTCTTCTAAATATATTAGCTGTTTTGCCACAGTCTGCCAGGACCCCATGGATTTATAATTTTCATTGGCTATCCTAAAAGTTCTTGCTATACCCATGTGATTAAACAGCTGGAAATCTGAACTATAAGTCATCAAGACTCATTTAGTATATAAATTGAAATGATTCAATGATCTTAAAAAGAACTCAAAACTACACATTAATTAAGCATTTATTAATCTTAGTAACCATGTTTTATGCATAATAAGTTAATGTTCTGGTACTCAGTCTTCATTACGTACATCTCACACATCTTAATGAAACCCCTTGATCTTCATAAAAAGAAAGATTATCCTTCCATCCTAAGTGTTTCATAATGGCAAACATTTTTATAGGGAAAGTTTTGGTATAAAAATGCAAGCAATTTAGAAAGATAATACAATCCATACATGGTTTATATATATCATGTCTACATAAAATAAGGTTGAGCCAGTGCCTACTGTACTGGGGTTGATCACCTAACAAAGTGATTACTCACATTGCAAAGTGCATGTTAGTGCATGTTAGTGAAAAGGTAAGGCTATGTTCATCATCATGATATACCGAACCTTGCGCAAGGGGGATTAAAAACAGGATTTTTCTAGCATATAACTGTATATTAAAGGTGAACACAAGTTTCACTGTATCACTAACATTCATTTTTTGTATGTATGATTGCTATTGTAATGCTGATAATCATAGTTTCATGTAAGCAGGAAGTGACATTGACTTGTTTAAATCTTACCTGGTAGCCAGACCTCATAATTAGTCTCCAGTTTCCCCATACCTTTATATATATGAGTTGACTGATGCTCAAGACTGCATCCAATCAGATTGTTCAGTTATTTTGAGAGCCAGCGGGGCCGACTAGTAAGATACTGAAGCTTGGCCAAGTGGGAGATTCCTCCATCCACACAGTTTAGCATAGATGGAGGCATCTGTTGTACTTTTTCCATCTGACTATAGGCTGGTAGAAAAAAATCTATAGAAAATCTATGGGTGTATGGCCAGCTTATCCTCTCTCTGCTATATGAACCTGCTCCTAAGTGAAAAAGCTGACTTAAGACAGAACACTGAAAAGGTACAAGTGCTACCTGTTTCTGATTGGGAAGCCATTAGCGGCACCTTGTTAGGAAGTAACTGAGCTGAGTTTAGATAGTAGCTCTGACAAGCAGATGTTTTGTTTGTTTTTTTACAATGGACTTACTGTACAAAGCCTTTACAAAGTCTTAACATATTTATACAAATGTAACTGCTAAATTAGAGGAACCTTGCATGCAAGTACCTGTGTTAATCTTGAAAATCATTTTTGGGGGCCTTAAGCCCTAGGACCTGGGCCCAGTCTGTAGAAGGGGCATAGTCCAGAGAGCAAGCCTTAACTAGGGATTCACACGTCACACGCCGACATTGACGGGCAGCGTGTTTAAATGTGTGGCGGGAGTTTAGTGAGATAGGGGGAGAGACGGACAGTCGGACTGGGGCAGCTGGATGCACGAGGAGTGAATCCATTCCTAAAATGAGGAACTCCAGGATAGGTGTGCTCTCCCCTTTGTTCTGCCACCGACATGCACTCTCCACCCTCTCTCCTTCCTGGTTGGTTAGAGTCCTCCAGGGTTGCGGACTCATCTATTACCTACATTTCAAACATAAGTTGTTCCAGAGGTGTGGAACATTTCAAAGATGTCTACCTCCAAAAAAAACTTCCCGATGAAGCTTCGGCGAAAGGCATAGAAGGCTGGAACAGTGCAGTCACAAATGACTTAATGATTAATATGACTACATTTTTTTGAAATTATATAAAGATATTGCTTATGAAATGTATAACCTGAATTATGGATTATATTGAGTTTATGTATATTATGTATCTGCATGGAGTCCATGGAGGTTTTACTTTTAAATCTGTTTATCTTTGCAATTTTCTAGACTAAATGGATATGCTTTTAACTATATATTGATCATGGAATAAAAATTATTTTATACAAATGAATACCCACTATATTGTGTCAATAGGTTTAGCTATGTTGCCCCACATTCCCCAATAGACACCTTAAAAGCCCCATCAACATTTTTGTTGGTATATATATTGAATCTAGGGGTGTGGTGTCTCTGTCCCGATGGATGTTCCAGAAAAATACTTGTTTGTTCATCATGAAATAATATGATGGACTGTTTTGCATAGTCAAGGGAAACTGTTCAGGTAAAACTAAATACAGAGGATAAATACAAAAAATTGCTTTACAGTAATGTCTGATGGATAAAGTAAACTGTCTGGAAAAGATTTCCTTTAAGGTAGATCGTCTTGAAGGGACACTTGTATATTTCAGTGCGCAGTACCTTGAAGAGACAATATATATTTCTACTTTGTTACTTTGGAAAGAAAATTGTGACTGCATAGGACCCCAATGCAGATCTGTAATCTCACCAATGGACAGGTGTGGAACTTATAATATATTTATTTTAGCTAGACTGGATACATTGAACAGCTTTATCATTATTGTTGTTGCTCTAATACCAAAATTAGGATTCCACTTTAAATTATTGCACTTACTCGGTTTGCATTAACCAGTTTTCTTATTTTCAAAGTGGAGCCACTAATGAATAAAGTTACATATTATGCTCAATTGTCTGTCACACTGTGTCACAGGATTTTGAGGGTGTCACCAGATTCAGGTAGGAGCTGTACCCATATTGTTATCAAAGCCAACACCTGGGGGTATGCTACTAGTGGAACAGGCACCAAGGCATGAACTATGGTGGAAAGATTGTGCTCTTGAAGTCCTCAAGAGGTGTAGTAACCAAACTGGTTTACCCATAACTAAAATATTACTTTTGAGTGAACTAGCCCTTTAGTTATAGCTACAGTCTACTATGCAGCATGCTTGAAGAGATTCCACTATTATAGCTTTACTTATTATTACCTTCAGTAGTCCTTTACAGAAACAGGATCTCCATTCCGGTAAGAGAAGTCTTTGCAACCCTTACAGGCTATGAACACATACTGTAACACACACACACACACATACATATATATATATTCCTGGCTCACCTCATGTCAGCATACTGATGGGTCAGCTCCGCCCCTCTGACCCCACTGGACCACCTTCTAAACGAAGGCCGGCTCCCCCCCTTCCTACGTGTTCTCTTTTTGTCCTCGCTCCAGGCCACGAGATTGATTGTACATTGAAGACTGAAGATTTCCTCCCTACTAGCCCAACCGGGTTCAGCCTCTCCCGGTCTGGAAGACCCCTCTATGGGCAGTAAATCTCCTTGCAGAGTGGGTTCCTGTGGTCCAGGGTTTGTATGGCAGGATAAAATCCTGTTTTCTTCTAATCCCAAGGGGAGTGGGTCTCATGCTGGTTTAAACCTTGTTTATTGTCTGCAAACTCTCCTGTGATCGCTAGTTCGTGCCTCCCGCGATATGCGCATGCGTGGGTGTCCGCGTGCCATGGTTGCCATGACAGCGCCGGGACGCTCCGGGCAGAGTTTCCCATGACAGCAGCGGGACGCTCTCGCCTTGCGGTGCTCACGCTCCTATGAGTGAAGGCCGTGACACACTGCACGCGAAGCCGTGCAGAGCGAAGCAAAGCTATCTGACACGGAGCTTTGCGTGCAGTGTGTGAGCTGAGTGCAGTCAGATGATTGACAGCACATGTTGATTGAGCGTGGTCTCCTGCATCTTTCTTCTGGGTTAGGTGAGTGCAGATTCTGCATCAGTTATTTTTATCAGTTATGGGAATGAGGGGTTTTTGGGGGCCTGTCTTAGACATAGCCTTACTCTTTCTCACTATCATTTTCTGCATGTCAGCATGAGTTCCCCTCCCCCGGTGATGGATGCACTGAAGCCTTCTGAGAGGTAGGGAGGCGCCGAGGGCCCCTAGTGGTAAAAAAGAGTGCTGTCTCTCAGGAAACAACTTAGTTTCTCTCATTATATTGTCCAGGGGTAAGAGCCCCAGTTGTAAAAAATTGAGAAAATCAAAGGACAGAAGGCGATCCTCATCCTCAGAGTCTCTCCTGGATGTCTCGGCCAGTGGACGTAGACCTCATCGAATTGAGGAAAGTCATAGGCACAGGTCTGACATGACCTCTTTGCAGCAGTCCTCCCGAGAGCATAGTGTTTACGATTCATGTTGGGCCTGCTCTGCTCCGGCAATGCCTGGAAAGGCGGTTTGTCCAATGCTTTCAGGATATAGCTAAGGACAAAGAATCGGATTCTCTGGATATGAAATCATATATCACACAAGCAATTAAAGAAGGATTGCAGACCTATTTTCCAGAGGGGCCCTCGACATCCCGGGCAGGGGTAGCCCGGTCGAGGCCTGCTAGGGTCATGGAATCAGATGAAAGCTTTTTCGGAGGGTTCCTCGGGGGCGGAGGATCAGGAGTTACACTCTTGATTTTGCTCTGATCGCACCTTTTATATGTGCCATTAAGGAGGCTATTGGTTGGGAGTCCACGGATCCGCCTCCCAGGAGTCCCAAGTACCGCAAATCTGAAGGAGAGAGCCTATTGTCTAAAGCCCTGCATTTCCAGTATTCCTGGAGATGAAGGATCTCGTGGAGGAAGAATGGCAGAAGCCAGACAGGAAATGTTATTGTCAGAACAGATTGTCGAAACTGTACCCATTGAGTTCAGCTGACGCAGCCCTCTGTGATTCATCGCCAGCGGTGGATGCAGCCCTTCGGGGGTTAGTGCGTCGTATGTCTCTTCCTTTGGACAATTTGGAAAAGGGTGACGGGTGGCAAATCAGGTCTTTTGCCACAGGCGAATAGGCGGAGACAGCAGTCATTTCGCCCTGGTCAGGCTTCGCAAAGATATCGTGATTCAAGATCTTATAGGCAAAGTAGACAATACCCTAAATCTCAGTGGAAGGGGGCACAGACTTCTCTTCTGCAAGACATAAAATCATAGGGCGATCGAGCAAGGCCCCAGCGAAGCAGTTTTGAAGCTGCGCCCACCCAGGTCCCGCAGGTGGGGGGAAAGGTTGCTCCTTTTTAAAGAGGCCTGGGTGGCGAAGATTGCAGATCCGTGGGTCGCAAGAATAGTGACCAGGGGGTATCGAATAGATTTCGCAAGATCTCCTCCCCCCCGTTTCATTCAAACACCAGTACCTCTTGATCCGTGGAAAAGAAAATGTTTATGCAGTTACATAAAATAATTATTGGACAAAAGAGCTATTGTTCCCGTCCCAAAGGAGGAGAGGGGCCACGGTTTTTATTCCACTGTCTTCCTGGTGACCAAGTCTTCAGGCGACTTCTGGCTGATCCTGGACCTCAAGAGGCTGAATGTCTATCTGAAGACAGTCATTCCGCATGAGTCAGTACAGACAAGTATTTCCATAGTGGAAAGGGAAGAATGTTTCGACTGTGCTTCCTGCAACAATGGAAGCAGACAGCAATGGCCCAGCGCATTCTTCTGCCTCAAACAGTTTTCAGCATATGGGGTACCCCAGTAGTCGACCTGATGGCGACAGAACACAATGCCAAACTTCCTCGGTTTTTCTCGAGAGACAAATGCCACAGGGCACTTCTCCAAGATGCATTCTCCGTGGTATGGGAATTCCCACTGGCTTATGTGTTTCCCCCCTGGCCCTTGGTCCTGAGGGTTCTGCAGAAGATCAGACAGGAGGGTGCGAGGCTGATTCCGGTCTTGCTGTTCTGGCCAAGGAGGCCATGGTTCCCTATTCTGCAGCAGATGGCTTCAAGCCCTCCATGGTTCCCAGTCAAGAGGGATCCCCTTCTCCAGGGCCAAGCCCAGCACCCGAATCCCGGCTGTCTGCATCTGGCAGCCTGGTTACTGAATGTACCAAGTGGAGAGACCAGGGTCTCTCAGGAAACGTCATAAGTACTCTACTTCATTCCAGAGGACCGGCAAAGCATGCTACCTATTCTAGGGTCTGGAAAAAGTGTCTACTATTTGCTAGTAAGAAGGGTTTCTCACCAAAGGCGGCAGGTATTCCAGAAGTTCTCGAGTTTCTGCAATCAGCCTTGGATATCAGTTTAGCGTATAACTCATTGCCAGTGCGAATTTCCGCATTATCAGCATTTCTGGGGGTGAAGCTGGCAGATGACGCCTTGCTAAGGACATTTATGAGGGCGGCCCGGGAAGATGCGCCCTCCACTAAGTCATTATACCCATCATGGGACCTGGATCTGATCCTGCAGGTTCTATCAGGGACTCTGTATCATCCTCTGGATCTCTGTATGTTATGGTCTCTTACCCTGAAGCTGGTACATCAGCTAAGAGAGTCTCGGAGCTGGCAGCTCTTTCCTGTCGGAAGCCCTTCTGCATTATACTAGAGAATCAGGTACTTTTGAGACCTTCATCAGAATTCAGGCCAGAGGTATCCTCGGCTTTCCGTGCGGACAGGGAAGTAGTCTTGCTCGGGGGGTCGTTACCAGAAACTAATCGGGAGCTCCCTCTCGAATTGGATCTGGTCGTCCTATTTAAGGAATTCCTACTTAGGACTCAGCCATTTCTGTTCATCCTGCCAAAAGGTCCACACAAAAAAAGGGGGGGGGGCTGCTACCCCCCGGATTCTATCACCTTGGATCCTGGCTACCATTAAGGCGGCTTACCTGAAACCAGGGTCTTACTCCTCCGGCAGGAGTACGAGCACACTCAACACGGGGGGGGTCGCTCCTTCCAGGGCTTCTTATGCCAAGGTGTTAGTGGAAAATATCTGTAAAACAGCGCAGTGGGGTTTGCAGAACACGTTTGTCCGGCACTATCGACTGGATGTTGCAGCTGCCAGGCTGACCCGTTTTGGGTCCTCAATTTTGGCTTCGGCCTTGCCTCAATAAACCTTGTTGTGTCTTTTGCAGTAACCTATCTTGTTCAGTGGTTTTCTTTTGATCCCTCCCTCATTAATTTGGCTTGCTATGTCCCATCAGTATGCTGACATGAGGTGAGCCAGGAATACAGAAAATTGTTATCATACTTACCATAATTTTCTTTTCCTGGCTCATCCTCATGTCAGCCAGGGGTGGAGCTAAGGAACAAAGGGCCCTGGTGCAAGATTTTTTTTGGGCCCCCCCCAAAAAAAAAAACCCCACAAACACAGCGCTCTCCTCCCGCAGCGCTCAGCCGGCTGTCACTTTCTCTCCTCCCCGCTGGGACACAGAGCAGCACCCAGCGAGGAGGAAAGAAAGCACGGATGCGCTGCTGTATCAGCAGAAAAATTGCACTTTTGGCATTTAGCCAAAAGGTCCATTTCGCCCGATATCTTTTGGCGGGCGATATATCGGTGCATCCCTAATATTTACAGCAATGCAGAATGGCACAGGCTATAGGGGACTACACATTCCAGCAATACTTTATATAACAATGCAGCCCTAATATTTACAGCAATGCAGAATGGCACAGGCTATAGGGGACTACACATTCCAGCAATACTTTATATAACAATGGCATTTCTGTATAAAGTACTGCTGAGATTTGTAGTCCTCTATAGAGGGTGCCATTCTGCATTGCTGCAACAGTACTATATACAACATTAGGCTACACATAATAATTATTTTAATGAATTATTTACCTTTACCTCTTCTGGCTGGTCTTCTGTCTTCAGCTGTTTCCTGTGTGTGTTCTGTTTGCTGGGTCCTCACAGCCGTCCGAGGCTCCATGGCTGCCCCATGATGTGCCTGCAGGGCCGGGCCCCCCCGCCTTTCAGCGCGTCGGAGTGTCCGATGTTGAGATCAGTGTCCGGAACCTCCCCCATCTCTGTGCCGGGAGTGTCGGATGAACGGATGATCTGACACTCTCGGCGCAGAGATGGGGGGCCCGCTGGCCGCTGGGTACCTATCCGGTGCTGGGACTGTGCTGGGCCCCCTAGGGGCCGGAGGCCCTGGTGTGTCCGCACCGCCTGCACCGGCGGTAGTTCCGCCACTGATGTCAGCATACGTACCCACCCTCTGTGGCATGCCTGTTGCTCGTTTTGTCAGGGAACAAGTAGGAAGGGGGGGAGCCGGCCTTTATTCTCGTTTAGAAGGTGGTCCTGTGGGGTCAGAGGGGCGGAGCTGACCCATCATTATGCTGACATGAGGATGAGCCAGGAAAAGAAAATTACGGTAAGTATGATAACAATTTTCTGTAATATATATATATATATATATATA
>NW_017307855.1:344562-357407 GCF_000935625.1 Nanorana parkeri
ATATAGTGTGTGTGTGTGTTTGTATATATATATATATCCTTTCTTTTTTTCAATAATCTATGCATAAAATCCTTGACGCATTAAAATAGACAAACAGTGGAACATAAATTATAATACCCAGTCTCTTCTGTCACAGGTTCTTGTCTAGATGTAAAGTGAATAGCACTTTTGCTTTTGTGAGAAATGTTGAAATGTTATATGAAAGCTATAAGTACTAATATGGGGAAATGGCATGTTTTGATCTCACACTCTTTCCTTTATGTAACCAAAAAGTAGACTGGAAATTGTAATACATTGCATCATTTTGTGAGGCAGGTTTATGTCTGTTACAGAAAGAAAGCACATGCTGTGTTGGTGCCAAGCACAGTGGGACTTTGCATCCTGGAGGAGCAGAGGTGAGCTTGTTCAAGTAGGCTAAATAATCTCTCTCTTCAAGGCAGACTGCATGTGCAGCTGAGCGTGTGCGTTGTAGACCTACAGTGCTCCATTGACATTGTTGCGAGACTGGACTTCGCCATAGCAGTGCCAAACTTCTCAATATGTCAACGGAGCAGGTAAATCTGTCATTGAAGGGAAATAAGTGTGCCAAGCGGTTCACAGGGCTCTCATACTGCAGTGCTATTGAGCAAGGCTGTGTATGTTTGTTTTACTTGTGCATGATACAGCCATTGATATTATTTCAGTAAATATTTATTTTTAGAAGCAAGGTGGTGAATGGATGCTGAGTAACTGCTTTTGTGCAAAAAACATTTGAGTTAGGCCAGGTTTACATCTCCAAATTGCGGTAATGTACACACGTTAACGCGTGTTATGTGTGTTAAGGCAGCTTGTTTATTTTAAGTGGACTGCTAATGCACCACAACATGGCTAATACTGCACCTAACTAATTTAGCATTTAGCATAATTTAGCATTTAATTGCAGAGTAGTGCATTGCCGAGTGTTGCAGCATGCTAAAGAGCACGTTTGTTGGCCAATTCATTGTGGGCCATTTCAAAATAAATGGCACTGCAGTGCACCAATGCACATAACATGTGTTGCCCTACCATACACAAGATGTGAGCCCAACTAAACACAAAAAACAAAACAAAAACAAACATAAGTAATTAAAATCATATGATTTCGGTAAGCCTGCCCACATGTGACTTACATTTTTTAAAATTGCACAGGTTCAAATCTGTAATAAAAAAATGTCTAAGTGTATTTTAAAGCAAACCTTTACCCCTTTTGAGGCCAATGACATAAGACTTACAAAGGAACACAACTGCTTCTAGCTGGCCATGTCCGTAAGCCTTACATCAGTGGTTTTACTGTTTTGCTATAAGCTTATGGTCGCTTTAGTGACCATGAACTTATACCAGAACAGTTACCCTGATGGTTACCTGTAAAATAAGAGCTGTCAAAACCAGGCAGCACCCCACCGGCACTGCCACTGCTGACCGCCAGCATTTGCAGCCTCTCCTCCCTGCCTGGAGCCACTCCAGGCTGGGATCTATATCTGCTCGGATCTCCACTGCTCTCCCCCGCTTGTATGGGCTGAGGCAATGGGGATCCAAGGAGATATGGCCAACAGGAGGGGGGAGGAGGAAGTAGCTCAAGCAGTGAGAAGAACAGAGCCGCCGGCTGTCACTTTCACTTTGGCCAGGTCTGTCATATGTGCATGTCTGAGCGGGTCAGGATGGCGGGAGGTTTGGTAAATATCCGTGATATTTACCGCTCCTCTGTGCAGAACAAACACTGGAGTGATCAGCTGATCACTCCAATGTTTGTAAACAACTGGGGCACATAGTACTATGTGTCCTTACTTATGAATGAACAGGAAGTGCTTTATTGTGATTCATTGTCGTGCGTTCTGATACTCTGTGTTGCATTTAAATGTTCACCTATATAATTTTATCACAACACACAAACACACGAACACAGTGCAAAAACAATGTTTAACATAAGTCGGCTATTTACGGTTTTGCGTTAATTTTTTTACCGTTTTGCAAAAAGGCTCAATATAAAATTTGCAAATATTCCCCGAAAACATATGCTTTGGGGGGTCTTTTACAAACGCTAGCAATTCAGCAGTATGAAATCAAAATGATGGGAAAAATTGCAAAAATGGTGTGGCCAGCTGAGGTTAAAAGCGTTCTGGAGGGCTTGGCAGCAAAAGGGTTAAAAAACAAGCAATGCATTTATTTATTTACTTCTATTTCTGTGCTTACCATTCCCTTCAAAACAAGTTGCTGTTTACTTGGTAAAAAACAGTTATAATCAGAGCAGGTGAGCTCCTTGACTTTACTGCATATTTTCTGAGCTGGGTATAGGCATGCATTTCATATCAGTGCCCATGTGCATCACAATTGCTTTCAGTAAATCAGGATAAGGCTCTATCACCCAAGATCAATAGCCAAAAAGCAAACTTAGGAATTTACTAAATCTAACCCAGAATCTTGTTTTGCTGTTATCATTCTGCTTTAAGCTACTCCCAAGATTCGAGAAACAAATTCTCAAAGTCACCCACACAAGAAAAAAACAGGGAGGGAGGCACAAGGTCAAACATATTGTTAAACATAAAACACTACATTTGTCAAAATAGCCCAAAGCTGAATTTTTTTTTATTTTTGATTAATATGAAACCATGTTCATGCTACCTGGCAGATATCAAGAGCCTGCATTTTCATTGTTTATTATCAGTTACTGCTTTCTTCAGCAGCCTATTAACCTCCCTAGAATTTCCCTAGCGTAGCGGGCACTAGGGCGGTGGACAGTTTGGTAGAACTGGACACCCTCATGCACAGATGGAACACACTGCATTATCTTTATACAGGCGCACAGACATAATTTTCTTTTTTATCTGTGTGACCCAATCTTTTTTTTTTCTTGCAGGGTTTGTAACACAGAGTGCAGCCAATTTTACAATACAAGAAATATATGTATTTAAAGAAAAACATTAGTTTTAAAGTGTTCTCATAAATGTAAAAGGGATTTTTTTTATCATAGCAAGTCAGTATATATTTGGAAGTGCTCTTGTATTAGAACAAGTTTAATGTATTTTTCTATTATACAGTAACCTTTCTAAATTTAACAGAGGTAATCAAGTCATGTGAGAGCAAAAATTATTTTTACGGCATTAAATATCAGTCCTGCTTCACTAAATGTCTAACTTTTTTCTTCTTCATTCAGCTGGACTAAACATGGCAAAATTATATGTCTTCAGATCATTATAAACAAATAGTCACGGAGATCTACTTCTGGTCCATCATCCCTTTCTCACTATAACTGCCTAACTAGCTGGAAATTGGAATCAGAAAATATATATAACACCTCACTGTGCTCCAACATCTTTTTTAAAAGGCAAGAAAACAAAAAATCATAACCATTTTCTTACATGTTATTTTTTATATATACAGTATATACATATATCTATATATATATATATCTCTCTATCTCTCTATCTCTCTATCTAGATAGATACAGATAGATAGATACAGATAGATAGATACAGATAGATATAGATAGATACAGATAGATAGATACAGATAGATAGATACAGATAGATAGATACAGATAGATAGATACAGATAGATAGATACAGATAGATAGATACAGATAGATAGATACAGATAGATAGATAGAGACAGATAGATAGATACAGATAGATATATTAGTGGTATATATATTGTTCTCACAGTAACTGAACTGCTGACTACATGACAAGAATATTGTCCTCACAGTAACAAGGAGCTCTTGGGGAATCACCTGCTGTAAAAACTACTCTCCTCCATTACAGTATGCATCTCCATCACTTAGTGGTTATAGAGTGCTCTATTAACTAGTTAAAACATCCATAAGCAGGAACAAAAAGTAAATTCAACAGAATATAGAAAGCATTATTCAAGTAGTAATGTAAATAGTGACATTTATAGGCCAGAGGTACCACATATCTCCCTTGTAGTACAAGAGTCGTTTTATTGAAAGCCACACTCCAGGCAAAAATATAAGTTACACACCACATTGGGTGTGTAAATTATCATTAAAAAGCTGGGTGTTATGTATGGAAGGCTGCTGCAAAGTACAAACCCTCACCTTGTAGCATGATGTCTCCTACACACAACTCCTAGGTTTCAGGCACTAAACAGAGGGTGAGATGTGATCCAAGCTGTACTGCACTCCAGTTACATCACCCACCCCTCTTTACTATCCTCCATTCAGAAACTGTCTTGCATTCTTTTAAAGAATACAAGACATTCTGTGGTGGGAGGAAGAGAGGTGGTGTGACATCCTCCCCCCACCCCCACCCCCAACTCCGCCTCCAATCACAGAACGTCTTTTTATTCTTCCAAACAGATCCAACATTTTCTCAATAGAGGATGAAGTGTTGTACAGTTCAGGTTGCATCTCTCCCTCTCTTTAGTACCCAGAAGCTGGTTGGTGTGTGTAGGAGACCGTATGCTGCAAGGTAAGTGGTGCTGGGTGTAAATTATAATTTTGCCCAGAGTGTGGCTTTAATATTAAAAAATATAGACAACACTAGAGGCCTGATTCTGATTCCTTGGGGTTGATTTCTTAAAAACAAATAGGCAGTTTACTTTGCAAGGGAATTTGTACTAATAATAAATACTTTAATTTCCCTGCAAATTGCAAATTCCCTAGCAAAATGAACTGTTTGCCTTTAGTAAATTGACCCATTTGAATATGTCTAGGCAATTTGGATTCCTGGGCTCCAGTTTGGTTATTAGCTGGAACAGAAGGAAGCCCTAACAGGAGCAAGAAGATTAGCATTACATTTGCATCTCTCAGAAAGTAAGTTTGTAAGATCCTAGTTGACTAGGACACTTGAATTGTTCCTATTTCAATAAGCCAGGTTTCCTAACTCTAACTAGAGATCCAGGCTAAGAGTGTGCCTCTCTCACACCACGTTTCCAAGCAGTATATGCCTTAACACTATTTTAGCAACTGGCAATTTCAGAGGCACTGGATGTTGTGGGAATTGTTCATCTGCACACATGTAGTTTAGTTTGCATAGTAGTTTCTCTGGTGATGCTTGTATAGTTGCATGTTTAGCCACTCTGTAGACATGGAAGAACTATGTAGCAAAAACTTTGCAAGATTTCACTGTAGGATTTGCAATCCGAAGAACTTCTTTAAGGCTTCTGTTAAACCTTTATCTCTCCATTTGATTAGCGCTGATAAGCTGAGAATTTCCTATTCATAATATTTCTCTCTCACAGGAAACATTTATGAAAAGAAATTGTGGTCCACTGTCAGATACTAGTTCATTTGAGTTACCTTCCCTGCAAAAGACTGGGGAACAAAACGTGATTACAGTAGCAGATGTTATATTTGAGACCAATGCAATTTCTGGCCATTTATTGTAATAATCTGTTAATGTTATAGCAAAAACAGTCCACAGGTGACTCTGCAAAAGGAACTAGAACATCCATAGCAAGCTTCTTCCAAGAACTATCAGAACATGGTACTAGCTGGGATGGTGGAGTGTGTTACAGCAGATTTGTCACGACTGACAAATAATGCAAAATTGAATGGCAGTTAGTACTTGGGTTTCCATGCCTAGCCAACAGTATAGTTCACATAGTGGGTTATGCACAAAGCTGCCGGTGGCAGCCGTGTGAATAACCGGCCCGAAGTGAAGTGAGCCGAACGCTGTTCGGCTATTCATTTCAGGCTTGTACGGCTGATTTCAGCCGTACAACGACTGAAATCAGCCATACATCGGCTTGCTGCTGCTGGCTTCGGGTTCGGCCGAACATGCTCAGCATGTTCGGCTGACCCGAAGTGCAGAAGGAGTTCGACTCAGCCGATCCAACATCTGGATCGGCTGAGCCGAACCTCCGGCAGGCTACTCGCTGCTGTTTGGCCTATTCTTATAGATGCCGAACAGCAGTGAGTGAATAGCCGAATGTTGCCGAGCGGCATTCGGCTCGGGTATTCTGCTCGGTACCTCTCTGGTCCCGAGCAGAATAGAAAAACAGTTTAATAAAGTAGAAACAAAAAAAAGAAAACGATTAGCAGAGCCGGAGGTCATATGACAGCCAACTCTGCTGAACTCTCATGGTACTGACAGATCAGCGTCCCCTGGTTACCAAGTAACCAGGGGACGCTGAACTGTCATTACCATGAGAGCTCTGCAGAGTCATAATGCAGGGGGACAGAGCACCCCCCCTGAAATGATGGCAGATAGCGGAGGAAGCAATAGCTTCTTTGCTATCTGCAAGTTTTTTTTTAGTATTCTGACAGCTGCTGCATAGGAATGCATAGCTAGATTCCTATTAGCTATTTCAATTTGCAATATCCAATGGCAAGCTGGCTATTGCACCCACCCTCTGCTGCTGTCAATCACTAGAAGAGGACCTGATGGAGAACTTCAGGTCACCTCTGGTGATTGACAGAAGCAGTGGGCGGGTGCAACAGCCAGTTTGCTATTGGCTATTGCAAAGTGATATAGCCAATAGGAATGTAGCTATGCATTCCTATGCTGTTTTCTTTTCTGACTGACGGCGGCCGGCGGCTCCGATTTTAGAAGAAAAAAAAAAGAAACAGAGCAGGAAAAGGTTTACTCTGCCTTTCCGGGAGAAAGTGTTTCTCTCCCGGGTGGCCGGGAGAGAAATGACAGATCAGCAACCCTGGTTACCCAGTAGCAGGTTGTCGGTTGGCCAATGGCCGGCCATTCAGCAAGCTTCACCTTTCACCTCGGCTCAGTCAGCTATTCACTATAGTGAATAGCCCGTACAGCAGCCCTTCGGTTCTACTGAACCAAAGGGGTCCTGGGGCCAAAGAATAGACCCCATAGTCTTTACTTTGTTCTTACATTCCCTTGGCGACTCTCATGTGCAAGTTGTATAAGGTGCTCTCTCATGGTCTGTGCTACTAGTAAGTTTTTGGATTGTAAGGTTGTAGAACCAGGCTCATAAAACAGGGATTTGCCATTATGCTGTCTACTTTATTGGAATTTTGCAAAATTATTTATAAAATGTAACAAATAGGAAGATGACAAAAAATATTTTAAAGAAAAGAAAAATAAATAATAATAAAAAAAAACAATTGGGTGGAGGTAGTTGTGACAGCTAGCTCCACCCAACTGTTTCCTGTTGGCCGACACCTGCTCGAGTCTTCTAGGAGGCCCCGCCCAGTTGTTATTGTTTAATGACAGATTAGCGTCCCCAGGTAATTTGGGGATGCTGATCTGTCATTACCAATGGGCGGAGCCAGCCATGAGAACTTGGCTGCTGTACGAGCTATAGTTAATAGCCCGTAAAGAAGCCCTTCGGTTCGACTGAACCCAAGGGCTCCAGCATCCGAAAAGAGCTGAAGGATTAGCCAAAGCTACAGCTGTATCCTTCGCCTCAATAGGGTATAACTCCCTAAATCTTAATTTACACACTTGCACACTCCTAGTTCTCTAGTGCAAGGTTCAATAATGTTCTTACAGCAAGGGGCATATTTGGGTCTACATTATAAAGTTGTGTTCGCGGTCAGTAAGGGGTTTATGCAGTTTTTCTTCTAACTGACCATAAAACTTGCATACCCTGACGGAACAGAACAACAAAAATAAGGTGGCTGTTATAGCAGCTCCCTAAAGTAAAAACAAAGGGGTCTATTCACAAAGCTGCCGAAGGATCTGGCCGTAGCTTCGGCCGATCCTTTGGCTAGCTTCAGCCCCAGGACCCCTTCGGTTCAGGAGAACCCAGGGGGTGCTGTACGGGCTATTCACAATAGCCCGTACAGCTCCCGATCACAGCCGAGCGGCTCAGTCGAGCCGATCGCATATGCCTCGGCTCGGCTGAGCCGTGCTGAAAGCCGAAGCTGGCCGAGCGGCCAGCCATTGGCCGGCCGACAGCCTGCTTCTGACAGCTGGGCGGAGCCAGCCGTGATCTTACGGCTGGCTCCGGCCACTTTCAGAGAGATCAGCGTCCCTGGTTGCTAACCAGGGACACTGATCTCCAAATAGCTGACTCTCCCTGGCGCCCCGGGAGTCTCCTGCTCCCGGCCGCCAAGGAGAAAAACCCCGCTCTGTCTTTTTTCTTTATTCTGACACGGAGCGATGTCAGAATAGAGAAAAAAAAAAAAAAGAAAAATTCCCATTCAAAAGCATTGGGACATTACTATTGGCTATTTCAATTTCAATAGCCAATAGTAAACTAGCATTGTACCCGCCCTCTTTTTCAGTTCCCCATCAGGTCCATCAGCAGAGGGCGGGTACAATGCTAGTTTACTATTGGCTATTGCAAATTGAAATAGCCAATAGTAAACTCCCAATGCTTTTGAATGGGAATTCGTCTTTTTTTTTTCTCTATTCTGACATTGCTCCGTGTCAGAATAAGGAAAAAAAAAGACACAGCGGGGTTTCTCTTCTTGGCGGCCAGGAGCGGGGGGCTCCCAGAGCGCCCGGGAGATTTTTTTAATTTTTTACATTTTTTTTTTTTTACAGCAGCAGAGCCGCCGGACAATAGGAAACTATTGGGCGGAGCTAGCTGTCACTGCTAGCTCCGCACAATTGCTTTCTATTAACTTTTTTCTACTTTTTTCACTCTTTTTCTGTTCTGCTCGGTGCCTCTGAGGGACCGAGCAGAACAGCCGAGCCAAATGCCGCTCGGAGGCATTCGGCTATTCTCTCACTGCTGTTCGGGAGCTTTCAGAATAGCCCGAACAGCAGTGTGAAGCCTGCCGGAGGTTCGGCTCAGCCGATCCAGATGTTGGATCGGCTGAGTCGAACTCCTTCTGCACTTCGGGTCAGCCGAACATGCTGAGCATGTTTGGCTGATCCGAAGCCACACGAAGCAAGCCGATGTACGGCTGATTTCAGCCGATGTACGGCTGAAATCAGCCGTACCAGCCTGAAGTGAATAGTCGAACAGTGTTCGGCTCACTTCACTTCTGATCGGTCATTCACTCGGCTGCCCTCGGCAGCTTTGTGAATAGACCCCAAAATCTATAATATAATAATGGCGAACTTAATTAAAATTATCCGATGCACAATTGAAGAGAAGTTTGCACTGGCTCTAAAAGGCAGTTACAAATTTGAGATGAAGTTAAATTAAAACTAGATCTAAGATGAAAATTAAGCTTTTACTGAATTGTTTTGTTTTTTATTAAAAGGGTTCTCTTCCAGCTGTGATTGGCAGGAGGCATCTCTTAAAAGAAAGGAATACTATTAAAAACAGTATCTCTCCACTGTTTTGGAGGGATTATGAAAGTAGCATTAAAGTCTCAACTTAATAGATCATCAATATAAAACAATCCTTTGTAAACCATTTGTTGACCCTCAGTGAAAGCAATTACAAACCAATGATAACATTGCTGTTGGCTCCAGAACAATAACCTGCCCTCCCCTGAAGTTACATCTGGGAAAACATACTGAGTAGGTCAACATGATCACCGTGTGCACAGGCAGTATATGTACATACGGCTGTAGTCCCAGCCTTGAGTAATGTAATGTAACCCGCAACAGCCAAAAAAACATCTGATTGGCCAGAGAACAGTCACATGTTCGATTTAGTTTTGTTTTGAATGAAATTCGGATGGATGCAAATTTTCATTAAATGAACATCCAGATTAATTCGCATTTGGATGCGTTCAAATTTAGAAATTCGGATGCATCCAAATCTCTGAATGTAACTAAATTTGTACCAATATCCCTTCAAAACGAATCAAAATATAGATGTCTAGAGAAAAACAAAGCTTGATCCAATTGAGACAGGAGCAAGAAGATTAGCTGCTATAAGTGGGCTGCTAATGCAGCATATAATGTGAGAACTGACAGCATGTAGATGATCAGCAGCCTTTTCTGTTGTAGACTACAAGAGCACTCACAAAATTCGTCACACACTTGAAAAGTTTGATTGGGTTCTGTCAAAACAGGTTTGGAACCACTGCCTTTTTTGGTTAGTTTTGGTTAGTTAAAAGTTATAAGGTCTTGACAAGGTAGAACATAGTCCCATAACAATTTTACCCCCCCTGTGAGAGGAGCTGCTGGGCACACTTGAAACAGCTGCCGAATGTCCGGCAAGGCTGCCGGTGATGTCACCGCCCCTTCTTCCTGTCAGAGAGGACCCCTCTCTGCTCCTTAGCTGTCTTCTGCGGTGCCCGTTCTGCAGAGCCACCGCAGGGGCAGACACTGCTGAAGGTATCCCTTGCTCATGTGTGGAAGAGCCCCTGGCCACACCCCGGGACTGGCCAGTGCCCGCATCTGCACTAATCCCTCGCCGAGCTGCCTCACCGACAGGAGCATCGCCAGGTGAGGCAGCCGATTGCTCCTGTGAAGTGGATGGGGGGGGAGAGGGTGTGAGGTGGCAGCTGAATGTGAACCCTCTCCCTGGGGCTCCGCCTGCGACGAGGATTCCTCCCAGGGGCACCATGCGGAAGCGCAGGTGGGCGCTTGGATGGTGGACCTGAAGGGTCCCTGGAGGGGCTCCTAACTCGGCGCTGAGCCCCACTGGATGCACCGTGTTCCGGCGAAAAACGCTCAGGAGGCCTGGACCTCCTAGCCCGTGTCGCCCGATGCTCGGTTGGTTGTTGGACGTCCTGCAGGATAGTAGCAACTTGATCCTGTAGCCAGTTTGGACCCTGCAATTGTGCAGCAGTTTTCAGTTGGTCCAATAACTGTTTTAAATCAGTCATGTTTCTGGTTGTCTTTCAAGAGGCAAAGCAGCTGCAGGGGTGAAGCTCGCTTGCCGTGTGGCAAATCCAGACTGAACCAGTACTACTCCACCCCCCTCCAGACCACTAAGGAGGCCCTCCTGCAACTCTTGAAACCGGCCAATCAGGTAAGTGACCATCCCCCCTTAACACTAACTTAACCCCGTACTTCCGAGTTCCCTGTCCACCCTGTCATGTAGTCCTTCCGCCTATTTTTCTTTTCTTTTGCTCCAGGACTATCTGAAAAGAAATCACCCCCTAAATGGATACAAAAAAATGGTTTTGGACTTAAAGAAAACCATTCATGAAATAAATAGGCAGGTTGCCATTGCTGAACTTTCTTTCTGAAAATTCTTTTGTTTGTACCTTAAAAAGTAAACCCACCCCCAAAACTTGTTAACGCATAAGAAATACACCCCAACAGTATGAATGGGTGCTTAGGCATTTATCTCTTCTTCAACACATAACCACCTCTCCCTCCTTCAATCCTAATGCTAACCTAACTTACTAAACCAAGCACTGATATTTATGTACCCAAATTCATACTCACCTTCCTTGTCACCTGTAGCCTTTGTCCCAAACGCTTGCAGATCCAATTCCTCAATTTTTTTTTTTAGTTAAGAAGCAGTGTAGGCTGGTTTCTCCCTGTTTTAGCAGCTACTCTTTCCATTTTTCATGGTAGAGCTTACATAATGTAAATACAATGATAACAAATATAACAAAGAGCTTTAACCCACTTACTGCTATGGACGGACTTAACGGTTATGTTATAACAAAACTGTTTGCAACAGATCAGTTCTGACAGCTCTGTGATCAGCATCTGACAAGACAGACATGTTTATGATTCCTTCAGTTTTGTAAATTAATACAAGAAAGCTCAATACTGAACATTTCCAGGTTCACTGTTATTGGGTGTGTAGCCTTGTTTTGTGTGGGTCATGTGGGAATCATACTACTGCTGCCAACCTGTTAGTAACATGAAGATCCTGAGCCTCCGCTAACTGGGTGCCTGATACCAGGGTGCAACTTTATGTCTCCACCCAGATGGGCCTTGATCATTGCAAGTGGGACCCCCAGTTGAGAATATCTTTGTCCCCAATTACTGTACATTACTCACAATAGACATCCTCTGCAGTAGTTTACAGATCCTGAGTCCTTGGATGCCTTTTAACTATTTATTTTAGAACGTTGAACTGAGTAAAGATAGATATGGCTGGAATATTGAAAATAGTAGTAGCTGTTGATAATAGGAATTCTTACAAGGCATACAGTCCCTGATGGGAAATCCATCTTCTCCCTCTCTATAGGCCAGAAGTGTCTCCACTCCCATAGAGGCTCTAGTGTGTACTCTGATTCAGGTCAGACTGTAGCCTGGACCAATGGAGGTTTCTGTGGTTACGCCAGTGTCCCCATGACCTTAGTTAACATAGGTAAGATCCTTGTAGAGAAATCTGCAAAGTCCATCTAGCACTTGGTATTCCATGAGGGTAGGTCTTAAGGGCCCAGCCCTCAGGCCTGGGCAGCAGCCCAGTACCTGAACAGCAACCTCCCAACAGGGTAGTTGCAGGAACAAGAGAATGAACTGCGCATGCTCATGGGTTTTGTTATAGCCAACCCCTCCTACTATGATGCTTGCTGCAGTGATTGGCTAGCACAGAACCACTGTCAGAATGATACAACTAAAGCGCAGTACTTTGTCACAGAAAAGCCTTGTAGATGAAGCACATAGATGACTGATGAGCGCACCCTACTGGCGGAAAAAAATAACTACATCTATACAGAAAAATACACTCCTGAATTACAGAGGGTGTTGGGGGGTCGACCCCTACAAATGCTAGGCAGATGAGAAGGAGATTGAGGACTATATCCTCAATCACTTTCTCAATCTCAAAAGTAAAACATCAGGCATCTTTTTAGACCCCTGATATTTTCCCAAAGAAGACCAGTCATTGGTGATAGTACGTAATAAAAGAATAAAATTAAATAATTGATTTAAAATAAACACAGAGATACCCCTCCACACACACGTACACAAATTACACATACATATAACTCACACATGTGCACCACCATATACACATTGTAGTAATGCACATTTTGTGTGTTGGCGCACTGGGATGCACCAACACACTAAGAGGTCTATTCACAAAGCTGCCGAGGGCAGGGGGCGCATGCGCGGCGTGCTGGATGGCTGACGTGACCT
>NW_017307855.1:357506-358428 GCF_000935625.1 Nanorana parkeri
TATACTCTTTCCTTTCTATTTCCTCTTTTTTTTTTAACTTTCCTATACCTCTTTCTGTTGCAATCACAGCTCCAGAAGCTTTCACTACTCCCTGCAAGTAGTAGACATGTAACCCTGCAAACAATTTGTTTAGTTTTAGATCAATTTGGATCTTTATTTCCTTCGTTTTTCGGAAATTACGATCCGAAATTTGATACAGTTCATTATTCGGATTTTGGATACGTCTGAATTTCCATTTGGAACAAAGTCACATGACCGTGCCTGTAATGCAAGCCCCAACAGCCAAAAAAAACATCTGATTGGCCAGCGAACAATCAAACAATCACATATCCGATTTAGGTTAGTTTTGAACAAAATTTGAATGGATCCAAATATTCATAATAGGAACATTTGGATTTGTTTGCAGTCACACATATCCATAGCATGAAACAAGAAAAAAATCCGGAAATTGGAACTGTTCAAATTCGGAAATTTGGATGCATCCGAATTTAACAAAATTTGTATCAATATATATTCGGAAAGAAACGTAACTTACATATCTAGCAAGCAGTCAATGGTTGATTTAACCAGAGCAATGTGACATGAACTGCTCAGAATAGCACTCTAACCGACCTATGGACTAAAAGGCCACCCTGTGCCAATTTTGCATTTCTATATAACTGTATGGATTGTCAACACAGATTCTATTATTTGAAACTTAGCTCCACTTGATGGTCTTTCCTCCTATGAATAATGCATAAGTTTGAGATATATTTTGTATATAAATGTTTCAAAGATGTAACACCAAGAGTCACATGTTCAAATTACTCTTTTATTGAAAACATTATAAATTATTACTAGGGATGCACAGATACTTTTCGAGTACTATTGCAGATACTTGCCATTTTCATGAGAACTACCAGGATTGCAGAGGTTGCAGCTG